>NW_025873825.1:17516-51647 GCF_002878395.1 Capsicum annuum | reverse complement strand
ACTTTGTAACTCTTCTCAATTGAAATTCACAGAGAAACTAAATACTATTCAGATCGAAGACCTGTATGTTGAAGATATTGGAAGTTATGTTCCATGAACACATAAAATTATACGAAGAAGATACAAAGATGAAGACTTGACAATATGAACATTGAATACAAAATTATGAGGCTTGAAACACGCCCAAAAAGCTTTCCTAAAAACGATATTTGGTCTTTCTCCTCAACGAGATTGTTATGGGATTCTATGCAAATAGTTTTAGAGGATATGACAAGCCTTTGGATTTCTGCAGCAAGCAAATAGTGAAGATAATCCTATTGAAAAGCAAGAAATCTAAAGCTTGATATTTTAATAATTTTTTTGGGAATGTTGCAAGAAAAGTAATATTGTGAAAAGTTTATCTGAACTTTCTGTAATTTCTTTTGAAATCTCAAGAGGTAGGATATTTATAGAAGTGGTGAAAATCAAATATTGAAAGGACACAACCATTCATCTAATAGATACCTCTTCATCTAAAAGATACCTCTTCACTAAAAAGACATCTCTTTTCATAAAAGACACAACCTTTCACTAAAGGCATCTTTTCATAAAAAAGTTTTTAATTAATTTTTTTAAAACAAAAATCCCATAATCCTCCACTTGTTTAAATATAAATTAGGACACAAAGATCAAGTCCTGTTCAAGCTTAGAGTAATGTATCTTTCAATTTGAACATCACCTTAGTGTGATGCCACAAGATGAAATCGAAATTCCACGTAGCACAATAGCTTTGAACGTGTTATTTCTTGTGATAACATTGGTGACACTACACGCATAAATATTTCATTTCTACTTCCACTCAACATGCTTAGCACTTTTATGGCCATGTGCTATCCAAGGTTAATGAACATTTACGAGAGAAACTCCAACTCCCAATCGAAGAGGCACCACTTCTATGTTCATAAAGGTGAAGTTCTTCCAGTATCTTTGTCATAATTTAAAAACTTGTTTTATGAACTGAACCTCATTAAGAGTATTAAAACTCAACTCTCCAAAGTATGACAACCAATACTAGTATATCTCTTACTTAAGAACGGAAACATCCACATATCAATAACTTGTTGATACCTTTTGAACCCATTACTATTCATTTCATAGTGCTAGGTAGGGTTGCCATTATTGGTGAACCTAATTAAGGAGTTTTTATATAATCATACTTGAATATATATTCAACAACTCCCTTTTAATAAATTTAGTAAACATTAGTCAAATTCATTTGACTCCACAAATGTGATATAGGTCATTCCATCTTGAATTAACTTTCTCATATGATCATATCAAAAACTTATTCGTTTTGACTTCTCGTAATATAATCTCTATATGCTTGAGCTAAAGTGGCTTGACTATCACTAATTGAGCTCATATTTTGCAAAATTAATGGATTTTCTTAATAATTCCCCAACGACTCAACTTCTTTAATTTTCTTGCTTCTACCAATGCAAGATTTTCGTAGTTTCAAGAAATTGTACATCTTCACAAGGAAACATTCTCCATGTGATAAATTTATTTTCTCACTTATTTGATTCCAACTTGTATCGATATATCTTTTAAAATAGTATGAAACTTAGAGTTTCGTAAATCTCTAGTTTTCTAAAGAAAATCAAAACTCAACTACTTGACCCTTCCAGTAGCGCTTGTTTACACAAGTTAATTAGCCACGATTCTTTCATCATTATGGACTGATTCGATCTAGGATCAAATAGGGTATTGACTGTAAGTTTCTATGGCCCAAATAATTAATTTATTTGCTGGTTTAATAATAATTGAATAAGTTAAATCCTAAATCTGTATGGAAAAGTTACCTAATAGGATTAAACTAATGATTAATCTATTAGTAGAATAATTATTGACTCCTAGTAGGATAATTACTGTTTGTTTGTGGGATAAATGCTATTAGTGAAATAATTATTATATCCACAAATCACGTTAATGGAACGTGAAAACATAACTGTCTGCTCTTCATATTATATAAAATGGGTCCTCTCTCTGTCAAAAGAAGAATAAGCTCTATCATATTTTATTCTGAAAAGTAAGGTTAAGAGAGATAAACAATACGTTCTGCTCTTGGTTTGCTTTCGCTAATTACTGTGCTTCCACAATAATCATGAAGAGTTCAGGTAAGTAATTCTTTGCTGAATTTGTTTATATGGAAATCATTAAGTTCTACATTCCTGAATGATTGATAGGATTATATATAAGATTGTTTAAATTATACAATCTGTTAATTGCTGGCAATTTTTCATAAAAAAGTTTTTAATTAATTTATTTTAAAATAAAATTCGATAGAAGATGCCTTTCCAAGTTTGTTGGACCCATTTCCTTAGATCATTACGTGTTGGGATCTCATCATAATTTGGAAAACTGCCAACCAGGCTTCTTTTCAACGGGTCTGTCAGACCATTGTCACTATTTAGAGCATCTCTTGTAGTCCACTTGTTCTTTTGGACAACACCCCTTTAACTCCCCTTACCTTTGTTCTCCTTTGTACTCGTTTCTCCTGCATGTGAATAGAAAATGGAGGAAAAATAGCAGAGGAAAAATGAGTCCACACTAAAATGGAAAGTGTACTAAAAAATGGAAAGTTCACTAATTTTCCCACATTGGTGGGGGAGGAGAACTTTCAAGTGTTTTTAACAAGGAACACTTACACCACATAGTAAGTGAGGCAAGAACCAAGAAGTGCCTCACGCCATCGTCGCTGCTCGCTCGGCTCGACTTCAGCTTCGTCTTCGAATTCGGCTTTGGATATCATTTTTTTAAACAAATTTTATTTGGAAACATAAAAAACAAGTGAAATTTAATCCAAAAATCTGATAGAATTGTTTTTCTCTATGTACGAGCGCATTTCGGATGCCATGCCAACACATGCACAACGCACCTTGAAGGGATGAGACCCTTCGAGGTAAAAGGCACACTGTTTCTAGTAATAGCATGACCTATGCGTGCATCTATGCAACCTACGGGAGCAGATACGGTGCAGTTAGTCTCTAGAATTCGGATAGTGTCACCTGCGATTGCAGATTGGGCGGAGTTCTAGCATAGACTGGGCACAGGTGACGTGACTGTACTGAATAGGTGCCTTTTTGCTGAATCAATACTTTCTTTCCGAAGGGACATCTTAAGACTATAAATACCTGACATATTCCACAGGTATAAACATGATTTTTGATAGCATAAACACTCTTCTTTTCTACAAAAACTCAGTGTGATCATAAGTCGTTGAGTGAGTTCGATGAATCCAATAATTTGGGGTACCACTATTGTTGGATTGAAAGCATTATATCCTGGAAGTAAATTCCATAACCTCGGGTACAGTGAGGAGAATTATTCCTTAAGGACACTCGTGAAGTCGGGGGACTTGGCTTTAAATTTCTGTTTCATCTTATTTTTGAAATAACAACACACTTCTTGGATAGATTATCTTTAATCTTGTGTTGAAGGTGTTGTGTAACTTGATAGCTGTTCTTGTTTTGGACTTGAGCTTGTCTTGAAGTTGTTGTGTGCCTAAATACAGATTTGTTTACCTAAAAACATTGAAAATATCAATCTTAAGAAATAATTCAAAATTTGTATAACATGGTTTCTGGACATTAAAGCTTTAAGCTTTCTACTCCATTTGAACTTAACTAGTGATTTGAAGACATAAAATCTTCATCACAAGTTTAAGATCACTCGATTGATGATTGAAAGTCATAGAAACTTCATTGTTAAACTAGAAACAAGAGGTGTTTAAAGTTACTACAACTTTATTAATAGTATTTTGATATACTAAAGTTACTATCTTGTTGTGACAGGAAAATAACTATGGATAGTTAAGTGCATGATGATGCAACGACTGTGGAAGAAACTAGAGTTGCCACAACAAGTCGTACGAATGCTCTGCTAACAATGGCACCAATGGAGAAATTCGGAAAGTTCGAGGGTATTGACTTCAAATGGTGGAAGCAGAAAATGTTTTTCTACCTTACAACTCCTTATCATCAAAGCTTCACATTTGAGGAAGCTGCAGAGGTGCCCGAGGGAACCACTGAACAAGAGCGATTTGTGATTGTGGAGGCTTGGAAACACTCTAATTTCCTTTGCAGGAACTACATCCAAAGTGGTCTCCAAGATGATCTCTACAATGTGTATAGTGGAACAAAGACAACAAAAGAGTTGTGGGGAGCGCTGAAATAGAAGTACAAAATAGAGGATGTAGGAACTAAAAAGTTCTTCGTTACAATATTCCTCAAATATAAAATGATAGACAACAAGTCGGTTGTCTCCTAAGTGCAGGAATTGCAAGTGATCATCCATGATCTTCTTGCGGAAGGTATGAATTTGACAAATACCTTTGTTGAACAATTTAAAATTTTTCTTAGTATTCATATAAACTTTATTGTAGGTTTGATCATGAATGAAGCATTTCAAGTAGCAACAATAATAGAGAAGCTACCACTTATGTGGAAGGACTTTAAGAACTATTTAAAGCACAAACGTGAGGAGATGTCTGTCAAAGATCTAATCATTATATTGCACATTGAAGAAAACAATAAGGCTGTGGAAAGAAGGTCAAGAGGAAATCCTATAATTAATGGAGCAAATATTGTAGAAGACGACCACAACTCCAAAAAGCACAAGAAAGCAATCAACCCAAGAAGAAATTCAAGGAAAAATGTTTTAACTGTGGCTTGATTGCCCACAAGTCTACGGATTATCGTGCCCTAAACAAAGGAAAGAAAAAGGACCAAGCAAATATGGTTGAGTCCAAGAAAGAAGTGGACGATCTGTATGCTATGCTGTCCGAATGCAACTTGGTGGGAAATACTCGCAAATAGTGGACGGATTTCGGTGCCACCCACCACGTTTGTGCTAATAAGAGTTATTTGGTAATTTTTCTCCGGCTCAAGGGAAAGGAAAGATATTCAAGGCTAACTCTGCTATTACAAAAGTAGAAAGAACATGAAAAGTATGCTTGAAAATGACTTCAGGCAAAGTGTTGACACTCACCAATGTACAGTATGTACCAAAGTTAATAAAGAACTTAATTTCCGTATCACTTCTTGACAAGAACATATTCAAATGTGTATTTGTTTCTAGAAAAATTGTACTTAGTAAAGGAGAATTGTTTGTCGGAAAAGACTACCTAAATAAGGGCCTATTCAAAATGAATGTTGAAATCAATAAAAGTTCAGTTTCTTCTTACTTGCTTGAGTCTTATGATTTATGGCATGAACGATTAGGAATTGTCAATTACAAAACATTGCATGAACTGATTAACTTAGAAGTTTTGCCAAACTTGGAGTGCAATAAATCAAAATATCAAACACGTGTGGAATCAAAGTATGCTAAGCATTTGTATAAGACCATTGAAAGGAATTTCAATTCCTTAAACTTAATTCACACTAAAATTTGTGATATGAAGTCAACACCATCTCATGGTGGAAAAAAATATTTTATAACTTTTATTGACAATTCCACTAGATACTGTTATGTCTATTTGCTAAATAGTAAGGATGAAGCAATAAATGCATTTAGGTAATATAAAACTAAAGTTGAAAATCAGTTAGAGAAAAAGATCAAAATGATAAGAAGTGATAGGGGCAAAGAATATGAATCTCCTGTGCACAAATATGTGTAGAGAATGGAATTGTCCAACAAACTATAAACCCGTATTCACCCCAATCTAATGGAACTACGGAAAGGAAAAACCAAACCTTGAAAGAAATGATGAATGCCTTACTAATAAGTTTAGGTTTACTGCAAAAATTGTGGGGGGAAGCTATCCTTATGGCTAACTAAATACTCAATAGAGTGTTCCATAGTAAGACACAATCAATTCCATATAAAAAATGGAAAGAAAAAAACCCAACTTGAAATATTTCAAAGTATGGGGTTATCTACCGAAGGTCCAAGTTCCTATGCCTAAAAGAGTAAGGATAAAACCTAAGACGGTGGACTGCATCTTCATAGGATATGCTAAAAGTAGAAAAGCATGTCAATTTTTAGTTCATAAATCCAAACGTCTGGGTATCAATGAAAATATGGTAATTGAATCATATAATGCTAAATTCTTTAAACACATTTATCCATATAAAACTAGACATGAATAGTCTAGTGGGGGTTCTGAACGATCTCAAAATGAACCAAGTGAAGATGTACATAATGATGAGAATCCAAGATGTAGTACACGTCAACGAATGCTAACTTCATTTGGATCAGATTTTGTAACATTTCCCTTAAAAAATGAGCCCCAAATATTTAAAGAAGTGATGGCATCTTCAGACTTATCCTTTTGGAAAGAGGCAATCGATAGTGAGATTGATTCAATCTTCAGCAACCATACATTAGAGTTGGTTGATCTTCCTCTAGGAAATAAAAGCTTTAGGTTCTAAATGGATCTTCAAAATGAAAATGAAAATTGACGGTACTATTGACAAATACAAGGTATGACTTGTTGTAAAAGGGTTTAAACAAAAGAAAGGCCTTGATTACTTTGATACATACTTGCCAGTAATGAGGATAATGTCAATTTGGATGTTAGTTGCCTTGGCGAAAGTATATGATCTTGAAATCCATCAAATGGATGTGAAAACAACATTCCTAAATGGAGAATTGGAGGAAGAAATTTACATGAAACAACCTGAGGGTTTTGTGGTTCCAGGAAAAGAAAATTAGGTGTGTAAACATGTTAAGTCACTTTATGGATTAAAACAAGCACCTAAATAATGGCATGCGAAGTTTGACCAAACCACGTTGGCAAACATGTTCAAAATTAGCAAATAGGATAAATGTGTTTATATTAAAGACACTCCAAATGACCAAGTCATTGTTTGTTTATATGTGGATTATATGTTGATCATCAATAGAGACATTTCTAACATAAATGCCATAAAATGAATGCTCGAGAACAAGTTCGATATGAAAGACCTTAGAGTTGCGGATGTGAACTTAGGAATAAGAGTCCATAGGACTCCACAAGGGTTGGTGTTGTCAGTCTCATTATATCAAAGAGGTACTTGACAAATTCAAGTATATGGAATTTGGTATTGCCAAGACTCCATTGGATGTGTGCTTTTCTCTTCGAAAGAATGAAGGTGAAAGTGACTCACAACTGGAGTACGCAAGAGTATTGGGATATTTAATATATATAATGAATTGTACATAACCATACATAGCATGCGCTATTAGTAAGTTGAGTTGGTACATGAGTAGTCCCAACAAAACTCATTGGATGACAATGAAAAGAGTTTTAGGGTATCTTTATGTAACATCCTGAGTCTGTACCTCAGACGCTACACGGTGCTTACGACTCTGAAGGACCACAAGCTAACCCATGACTGATATCTGCTATGAGCACTGAATAATAATATTAAAAATAATGCAAAAAATAGGCTGAATTGCCATAAGTTTCAAAATCTGAATACTAATAATAATATCAACTATAATAATAATCTACAAAACTGAAACTGTCTGATAGTCTAGTCTAAAAATCCTCTATATGAACTTTCTGAAGTGGAGTTGATGGGACAAGTCCCCAACTAACTCTAAATACTGAAATACTAAAATAACTACATATCCTTGATAGATGAGGACTCACTAATGAATCTGACACTACTGGATAAATCTGAATCTGTCTATGCGCGGTCAGGAACCTGAGCATCCAAACCTATGATATGAGACACCATAGTTCAAAGAAAGAGTATGCGTCAGTACATTGAATGTATTGGTATGCTAGTGTCACGACCCGAACTAGTGCCTGGCCGTGACAGACATCCCAAACTATGAAGGCCCAAACGTCCTACTCTATCTGGTAGTCATGCATAATATTCATGTAATAAGAGAACATACGGAAATACAATCTGATACAGAAACATGGTCATTAACTCTGAGTTTCAAGACATAAGAATGAAAGATGCAATTCAAAACATCTGAATAAGATCTTACTCAGTCTGTGAAATCTCTACTACATCTAAAAACTACTCTAAAAACTAGGACAAGGCCCCTAGCAGACCAAAATAAAGAAATAACATAATCTGAAATAACAGGCCTTCAGGAACAAAGAAGGCTCACCCCTGCACGGATCACTTCTCTCTGGTTACTCTACTGATTAGCTGGACCCCTAGACTGAGCCTCTGAACCTGGGAGGTAGGGGGTCAATACAATTGTACCGGTACGCAGAGCAAATCCAAAATAATAATTTATATTCAACATATATGAGAGCAATTTAACATATTTCATAAACATATTATATAGTAAAAAATCTCATGGCATTTCTGAAAGACTCTGAAAAATCATTTGAACTCTGTGACACTTTTTCTTTTACTTCTGTGCTAGGTGGTACACCCTACAACTCTAAAATTTCATGGGCTATATGGATTCTGCCATTGACTCGATGGGGAAGCGTCCAACCCAAGTGTACCGCAAGGTTTGGAGTCTTTGACTCTGCTACGCCATACAACCGTCGCCAGCATAAAAATAATATACCCAGATTGGCAAATTATGGTTTTAAGCTAAGAGTTACTTGAACTCAAGCCTTCTTCGGGTAACCACCTAACCCTCTTTAAGCCCATTTTTAACTCTTTAAAACATGCATTATCTGAAAACATACTTTGTTATGGCATACATACTTATGGTATCATCATAACATTGACTTGCAAGTCACATCTCTGGGCCATTATTAGAATAATACAATATTTGTTTTCAAATCATGAGATTCAGGACCACTATATCAACAATTCGTTCAAGAAACTCATTCTTAAAAATTCATGTAAAACCATGCGAGAAATTCTTTTTATAAAAAATTCAACAAACAATAGTGGTCATGTCAAAAGTCTCTATCTCATGAAATTCTTCTCTTTAACACAAAACATAGTTATATCAAGAAACACCCTCTCAACAATTCTACATCAATGTTCAAATACTATGACATTGAGAAAACATCTTTCAATTCACAAAACATCCATTTCAACTCTTTTTCCAACAAAACCCAAATCTTTAGTTTATCTCAAGAGAGGGAGTCCATAATTTATTCTCTCAAACAATCTTCAATATCAATTCCATACAGATATGTATACATGTAAATCAATTTAGGGGGAAAATACCACAAGGCCAAAGCAATAATAACATTGAAACATTCCGAATACATAATCAAAAATATAGTTTTCAAAACCCCTTTAAAATACATGCATCAACACCTTTAAATCATGCTTTAATATTTTCAAGCCCATTTAGTTTTTAGGATAAACATCACATACCTCAATTTAGAAATTTGATGGATGATTCTTGAAGCCTACAGTATGGGAATTCCAAATCTTCAATCAATTTTGAAAACTCACCGTTGAATCTTGAGTTATTTGGGTTATTAGTTTGAAACCCTAGAGAGTATTCTTATGAATTTTTGAAGAAAATATGAATAATGTGGTTACTTGGGAGAAAATCCTGTGTTTAAGCTGATAAGGGGGTGGAAATTATCTAATATACCATTAATGAGATGAAATAAAATACAATATAACTGGGAACCTGATTTTATGGGCCACCGCAAAGCGCCACAATTGCAGTGGCTCACTGGAAATTGATGAATAGGATTCTTAGGGTCACCGCGGCACGGAGACATCTTGTTGTCCTACTGGATGGGACTTGAAACTTCAGCGCGACGTGCGACAATTGCACTAGGCTACTGGAATTTGAAAATTATTAAATAAACCACCTCCGCAATGCGCCAAACACCAAAATAATGGTGTTTTATGACTAGAACTTAAATTAGCCATAACTTCTTGCCGGGGTATTGGATTTGGGCGAATCTTATATCGATAAAAAGTTCATTCAATTTCCCACATTATAAAATTTTGAAATTAGAGAAATTATATATGGTTTAATCTTTACTCACTTTGGAAGTCAAAAATGAGACTAAGTCTCTTTGACACTATTCTAGTCATTTAACTCTAAGAGCATATTACCACGAGCTAACGCATGGATGATTTTTTTTGTGGGGTGTTACAACTAGATGAGGTAAGGCTGAATGCAAAGGTTCATATGCATGAACAATAACTGACTGAATGATATAGAGTAACTGAGTATGAGTGCACATGGATAACTGAAACTGCTGAAAATACTGAGTATGCAATACTGTGCATGTACTTGTATACTATAACTGAGATTTTACTGAAGCTGAGTTTCGGTTTCTGATAACTTAGTAATTGATATCTGAGATTACTGATAATTGAGTTACTAAAACTGATTGATTGTATCTGACAGTCCTGATTTTATAGCCCTGAACTGAGTTCTATACTGAGACTGAAACTGAAACTGTGGAAAGTAATCATCTAACCGACATACCACAAATAAGATAACTGGGGTCCAACTTATAACCCCAGTTGGAAGGGTGTCAGTACTGTGTCATGGGTAAAGACAACTAAAGAGTTACCCTCATTTGGCAGGTACTCTAATGAGAATGGTGGTACCCTCAACTGGTTGGCTAAAACACCTCATCAACCCTCAATTGGTAGGTTGATGTTCCAACCTATGCTGGCTACGTAGTTTTGGAACACAAGGAATACTTCTAAGGATCACACCCTCTACTGGTAGGTGAGCCCCTATCCTTGGGTTCAATCGGTGTTGAATTTTAATCCCAACTGAATAGACACTGAACTGATTACTGGACTGTACTGAGTATGACTAAACTGTTACTGATCATATTGACAGACTGAACTGGACTGAGTTTACTAAGTTCTGTATCTGACTGAGTACTACTGATCGTGACATTACTAAGACTATTCTATAAATAATGTAGCTCTAGGTAAATATCTAGATTATCGGGTATTAGATACCCCCAGGACTCGATAGCATGAAAAGTAAAGCATGGCATGATCTTGAGAAACATAACAATGTACACTTGTCAACAATTCATTCATAGAGACATTTTATCAAACATATGTGAGGTATAAACTTGTACATATGCTAGCATGTCATGATTTCACCATTTAATTTACATGGATATTCCATTAAACACATGTATAGCACCACTTAATGCATATAATCATGGGCAACATGTAATCATTATAACTATAACACCCAAACTTACAAATTCAAGGACTATAACCTGGGAACTACACAATTTAATATACATGCTATTTTAATTTCATGGAATCTACAATTAATAATAGATTGAAACTAAATTAATATCATGAACATGAATACAATCCAAATTCAAGCATGCAAATCATGAATCAATCATCGTGTAGTTTTTAAAAATGGATTCTTGGACTCTATGGGTGAAAGGAACCCATAGATGAACACCTAACATACCCGAATTGATAAGTTCTTGGCTAGTTTCTTGAGATTTTATCTTGATTTCTTGAAGATTAGGGTTTGCTAATTGATAGAGATCTTGTTGATTTTTGGGGAAAAAATTAATAAATAATGGGTTCAAAACATTTTTTAGGGATTAAATCTCATATCTGGGCGTATTAAAATCATGGGAAAAGACTAGTTTAACCCTAGATAAAACTTTTAATTTTCATCAAAATTTTCTGACCTGGGCCCTTGGCGCGATGCTGTGTTATCGCGTCATGTCACTGGAAACTGACAACTGAGAAAATGGCTAGTGGCGTGATGCGGTGGAATAGTGTGGCTTCACTAGAAAAAGGACAATTGTGAACTGGGTCTATGGCACGATGCACCATCATCGTGAAGCTACACTAAAATTTGACAACTGCCATTTGGCATTTTGGCTGGCCTCCGTGATGTGGTGAAGTGCTAGTTGGCATACTGTTTTACAAAATATGCTATAACTCCTCACCCGGGTATCGAATTTGGGTGAATTTTATATCGTTAGAAAGATGAATGAATTTCCTATGCAATGGTAAGCTCTAAACTGAAAAATACGAGCTATTTTAAAATTTTTATATAGAGTAACTCATGTACTGAGAGTTAAATTAAGCCAGGGAAATAAGGGGTTTTACAATATCTTCCCCTTGGGAACATTCGTCCTCGAATGAGACCGACTAAGATGAGAAACACTGATAGAGTGAGTTTACTCACTGAACATACATATCTGATGCATGGAATAGATGAATGAAGCTACTGATAAGCTGAGTTTTTATACTGAACATGCATATCTGATGCATGAGTACTTGGCTTTACTGATTCATGAATGCATGGATGAATACGCAATGGTAAAGAATACCAACTTTATAATTGTAACTGAACATAGAACTGAGCAAAGCTAAGGAACACTATTACCTTAAGCTGATTCTGAGTTTGCGGAGAATAGGTAAGGATACTTGATCTGCATATTTGCTTCTGATTCCCAAGTAGTTCCCTTAACAGACTAATTTCATCAAAGAACTTTGACCAAAGGAACTTTTTTGTTCCTTAGTCTGCGAATCTGACAATCGAGGATCTGGACTGGAACCTCTTCAAAAGAGAGATCATTCTAAATATCTATGCCCTCTAAGGGAACTATGTTTTTTGGGTCACCAATGAATTTCTTTAGCAAGGAGATGTGTAATACTGGGTGTAATGAAGTTAGATCTGAAGGCAACTCAAGCTCGTAAGCTACCTTTTCGAAATGGCTGAGAATTCTGTAAAGACCAACATATCGGGAACTGAGATTTCCCTTCTTGTCGGACCTCTTCACCCCCTTTATGAGCGAGATTTTCAAGAACACAAAATCACCAATCTCAAACTCGAGATCCATTCACCTTACATTTATGTACAATTTCTATCAGCTCTGGGTAGCCCTAAGCCTTTCTCTTCTTAACTGAACCTTCTTTAAGGCATCAAATACTAAATCAAGACCTACTACTGTGGCCTCACCTACCTCAAACCAACCAATTAGAGATCTACATCTACTACCATAAAAAGCCTCAAATGGAGCCATCTGAATATTGAAATGGTAACTTTTATTATTATTGAATTCGATCAAAGGCTAGTGGTCATCCCAACTACCTTTAAAATAAAAAATGCAAGCTCTTAACATATTTTTTAGAGCCTGAATGGTCCTTTCTACTTGACCATTTGTCTGAGGGTGGAAGGTTGTACTGGGGTGAACTTGGGTACCAAAACCCTTTTGAAATGCTTTCCAAAAGTGAGAGGTAAAATGGGTACCTCTATCTGAGATGATAGACACTAGGACTCTGTGTAACCTAACCAACTCTCTGATACAAAGTTTGGCATAGTCCTCGGCTGAATAGGAAGTATGAACTTGAAGGAAATGAGTGGATTTGGTCATCTTGTCTATGATAACCTAAATCGAATCATGCTGACGATGAGTACGTGGCAAACCCGTTTCAAAGTCCATGTTCACTTCTTCCCCATTTCCATGTGGGAAGACTGAACTCCTACATGGACCCACTATGGTTTGGTGCTCAATCTCAACCTGATGACATATAGAGCACTTAGCTACAAACTCTGCAATATCTTTCTTCATCCCACTCCACCAATAGATCTCCCACAAATCATGGTACATCTTTGTGTCCCCTGGATGAATCGAGTAATGCCCACCATGTGCTTCTGCAAGAATTTGCTGCCTCAAGTCAAATACACCTGGCACACATAAACGACCCTAGCAACGTAATACACCATCTCCCCCTTGGCAAAAAACCTTAACTTTTTTATCTCTAACTGACTCGTTCAGCTTAACTAGACTAGGATCTGTATCCTGCTTTTCCTTTACTTTAGAAACCAGAGATAATTTTGAACCATTCTGCACCCATAAACTGCCCTTACTAAATCAACTAAGTGGACACCTAGTCGGGCAAGCTAATGAACTTCCTAGTCGGGCAAGCTAATGAACTTCCTGAACTAACTTCTTCTTACCATTCTCAATATTAGCAACACTACCCATAGATCAACCACTACATTGTCCTTTCCTGGATGGTACAGAACACTCATGTCATAATCTTTCAATAATTCTAACCACCTTCTCTGGCGCAAATTCAAATCTTTCTGAGAAAAGACATACTGCAAGTTTTTATGATCTGTGAACATATCAACATGTACCCCATACAATTAATGCCTCTAAATCTTTAAGGCAAACACTACAGCTGCTAACTCAAGATCATGGGTAGGGTAATTCTTCTCATGGGGCTTAAGCTATCTAGAAGCGTAGGCTATGACCTTACCTCTCTACATAAGTACACAACCTAAACCTACTCTGTATGCATCATAGTACACAACAAACCCATCTGGTAGATTCAAAACTAGGGTTGAGGTAAGTCGAGTCTTCAACTCCTGAAAACTCTTTTTGCAGGAATCTGACCATTGAAACTTGATTTTCTTCTGAGTCAATCTAGACGGGGATGCAATAGATGAGAACCTTTCACCAAGCTGACGGTAATAGCCCGATAAACCCAAGAACCTCTTGATATCTGATAGAGAAATGGGTCTAGGCCAGTTTCTCACTGCTTCAGTCTTTTGAGGGTCAACTCGAATGCCATCACCAGAAATAATATAACCAAGGAATGCCACTGACCATAGCCAAAATTTGCACTAAATTTGTCAAACAACTATTAAGTTCTGAGAGTCTGAAGTATGATCATTTTCACCACGAGAATCGACAAGAATGTCATCGATAAAGACTATAACAAACATATCTAAGTACTACTTTAACACGCAATTCATTAAGTCCATTAAAGCTGTCGAGGCATTAATAAGGCCAAAGGACATGACTAGAAATTCAAAGTGACCATACTGGGTTCGTAAAGCTATTTTTGGAATGTCAAATTCTTTGAATCTGAACTGATGATATCCTAATCTGAGGTCTATCTTAGAAAAGTAATTGGCACCCTGAATTTTGTCAATCAAGTCATTGATTCTAGGAGGTGGGAATCTATTCTTGACTGTGATTTTGTTCAACTAACGGTAGTCTATACATATTCTGAGAGAACCATCTTTCTTACGCACGAATAAGACTGGTGCGGCCCATGGGGAAACACTGGGTTTGATGAACCCCTTTTCTAGTCGGTCCTTTAACTGTTCTTTTAATTCCTTAAGTTATGCTGGATCCATTCTGTATGGCGGAATAGATATAGGCTGAGTGTCTGGAAAAAATTCTATTCCGAAGTTAATTTCCCTTTTGAGAGGAACTTTGGGAAGATCTTCAGGAAACACATCTGAAAATTCATTTACTACTGGAACTTACTCAAGACTGGGAATATCTGAACTAGAGTCTTTTACTCGCACAAGATTATAAACACATCCCTTGGATATCATTTTTCTTGCTCTAAAGTATAAAATCAATTGAGCCTTAAGCATTGTAGTACTGCCCCTCCATTTAAGGACTGGTTTATTTGGAAACTAAAAATGAACAATTACATTTCTACATTTAACTGAGGCATAGCATAAATGGAGCTAATCTATGCCGATAATGACATCAAAATTTGCCATCTCTAGCTCTACAAGGTCTGTTGAAGTAACTTTCTAATATATCATAACTAGAAAGTTCCTGTACACTCGTTGGGCTATGATAAATTTACTCACTGGGTAAAAACTGAGAAAGGCTCTGCTAGGATTTCTGGACTGACTCTGAAGTTAACATCTATATAAGGAGTTACAAAAGATAAAGAAGCTCCTGGATCTAGCAAGGCATAAACATGTAAATGGAAAATCTATAACGTACCAGTGACCATATTAGGAGAATTTTCTTAATTTTGTCTGGACTGAAGTGCATAAATCTGTAACATCTCAATTTTCTAAACCAAAATATTACACGGTGCTCAAGACCCCGAAGGACCACAAGCTAACCCATGACTGATATCTGTACCTGTACATTGTATAATATAACATGAAAATACAAAAACATGTACTGAATGGCCATAAGGTACAAATCTAAATAAACATCTAATAAAAATAATGTCTAAAATAACTGTCTGACATGCTGTAGTCTGGAAATCCTCTAAATTGTCTGAATAAGGAGTTGATGGGACATTTCCCCAACTAACTCCTACTACTAAAATAAACTAAAAACTAAAATAGTAATGAAATTATCAGTCCTCAAAAGATGAGGACTCCCTTCTAACGCTGACTACTAATATTAGAATCTACTTCTAATCTGGAGCTCGTACCTCTGAACCTATGGTGTAACATAAGGGAAAGCACCATAGCGTAAATACGTTAGTACATCTGAATGTACTGAGTATACGAGTGAGGTGGGCTAAATGCAATGTGTTATATGCATGAACAATGCTGACTAATATGAACGTGAGAATGCATACATGCATAAGTAACTATAACTGAACTCATGGAGATACTGATTGAATCTGAATACTGACTCATGACTTTACTGATACTGAGATACTAAATAGATGAATGACTATTTTTGACAGTTTGAATTATGAAGAACTGGTCTAGTTGACTGTGTCTAACAGTCCTAAACTAAATGCTAATAACGTAAGCTATAACAATTGGTATAACTATGATGATCGGCCTAACCAATGTAACTGATACTGAGTGACTGTATCTGATAGTCTAAATCATCTAATAATAATTAAGAGTGACTGATCTTGACATCAGGCCTAACTAATGGGTGATCTCTAGAACTGATATGAGAATACTCAATTAAATCTGAGATTAAGATCAAGCCTATCTGACGGGTGACCTCTATAAGTACTGATACTAAACAAATTAATAGGACACCATGGGTGGTCTTTGAATTTGTTGAACTATCTGAGTTCCTTACGGTGATTGATGACTGTATCTGATAGTCTAAATCTTCTAATAATAATTAAGAGTGACTGATCTTGAGATCAGGCCTAACTAACAGGTGATCTCTGGAACTGATAGGAGAATACTCAATTGAATCTGAGATTAAGATCAAGCCTATCTGATGGGTGACCTCTGTAAGTACTGATACTGAATAATTAATGGGAGACCAAGCCTATCTAATGGGTGGTCTTTGAATCTGTGGAAATATCTGAGTTCCTTACTTAGATTGATAACTGTATTTGACAGTCTTGATTTTTGATTTCTACTCTGAAGAATGATACTGAAACTGTAACTGTGGGAGTTCTCACTTAACTGACATGCCCCGAATCTAACTAGTGGGGTCTAACCTGTAACCCCAGCTGGAAGAGAGTCAATACTGTGCCACGGGTAAGGACCTCTACTATGGTCAAGCCTCTCTGACGGGTGACCCTGAATTGGAAGCGAAGCCTAAGGCAATATATAATAGTCAAGTCTAACCTTAATCTGATGGGTGACTCCTGGACCTACACTGACTCTACCTCTCTAACAGGGAAGCCTCCATCCCTATACTCGCTCAGTGCTAGTTCCAAATCCTAACTGAAAGACTCTAAACTAATTAACTGAGCTGAATTGATTGACTAAACTAAACTGATTAGCTGAACTGGGTTGGACTGAGTTAACTGAACTGATACTAGTGGTATTATTTAGTAGAGCTAAACTAAGTATAGTGAGTTCCATTAACTGAAGGAACGTACTGAGTTCTGAGGACTGACTGAGAGCATCGTGATAACATGACATCGCTCTAGGCACATAACTATATTTTTTGGGTATAAGTACCCCCAGGACTCGACGGAAGGAAACTGACACTTCTTGATCATAGGAATAACATTCACAATTCATAATACCATAAGTAGGGGATTCCATGCTACATATGATTTCATATTCTTGATCACGAAAGATAATGCATATAATATGTACATAATTGCATGATTTTAATTTCATGAGCATTCCATAGCATAACAGCAATACATAATAATTTGCATAGAATTCATGTTGAGTCATAAGGGATATAGCATGGACTTGTCATTTGGGTTCTACTTAGCTATATTGCATGATTTCTAGTATCTTAGGTACTTTATCAAACACCTTGCATGAACTCTTTAAGGCAGAGGTGTATTCACAAATTTACACCACATTAATCCACCCAAATTCATGGGTTCCAACTACATGATCATAATCTTCATGAAAATTCTTCAAATTCCCACTCTATAGCAAAAACAACAACATGAATATAGCCATATCACCACAAAACATTCATGATTTAGTAATCAAAGATTGATTCTTGAACTCCACAGATGAAAGGAATCCGTTGATGAACACTACACATACCTTAGAAGGAAGATTCTTGATGATTAATAGAGGAATTTCCTTGAAATTGGATCTTCAAGCTTAATTGTGAAACCCTAGTTGTTTTTATCCTATTTGTGCTCTTGTATAATGAACTTAAGATGTTAATAGGGTTGTAATGTGATTAGGAGCTATATATTTCATAGGGTTAAGTTTAGGGACATGTAAGGAGTGTCAAAAGACTTAATTATCCTCAAAATAACTCAAAAACTAAGTTTTTTCATTGCTGAAATCATAAGTGTGCGCCGCATGCCTCATCGCACATGCTAGGGTGTGCGCCTCACATGTTATCGCACAAGAATAGGTGTGCGTCACACATCCTATCACACACTTGAGGTTGTGCTCTGCACAACCTATCGCACACTTGATCCAGTAGCCATGTGCAATTATTATGCATCGCACTCCACTTTACAAGGCCATAACTCCTTGCTCGGGTGTCGGAATTTGGTAAAATTGGTATCGTTGGAAAGCTAATTCGATTCTCTTCAATTTGGTGGGTCTAAATCTGCCAAAACACCACATATACATCTAGTTATTCTCGTTCAAATATGACCCTTGCAAAATCAAACACTAAAACTTGATGGATTTAAAAACTCTTAGCTTGCATTAAATTAAGTGACTCATATGATCATGCTTAAAACATCGTAAGCTATCTTATTGCTAGGATACTCATTGTATGTCATGTACTCAAATATGAGTTATAGGATAGGAGGTTTCATATGTAGAAAAAAATGACTCACTTCCTAACTTAGAAACATATGGGTTATTACAAAATCCTATTTGGACATTGCCTACTGGTAGCACTGGAAGCGACACCCTGCTGATTCGGGTGACCGAACTGAGCTAGAGCACGATTATACTAACCTGAGAACCTGACTGAGGACAATCTCTGATTCTATGGCCTGGCTTGCCACACCCAAAACAAACATCACTACCAACCCTGTAGACACCCTGGTGGTTTTTGCCATATTTCTGACAAAGAAGATTTGTTCGGACACTGCTGACACTGCCCTAAGATTTAGAGCCTTGTGCCTTATTTTTGTTACCATTTCTAAACTTAAGGACTGGAGTACTGGCTGAGGATGGAGCTATAACTAAAGATTTCTGGCGAAACTAAGAATGGTTACCACCCTCTGACTTAGGCTAAGTAAAATTAAAGCTACCTATCCTAGCTCTCTTATTCTCCCTCTCTCTTTCTCCTAATTATTAGCCTTTTCTATTTGCTGAGCATGGACCATAAGCCTAGATATGTCCATCTCCTTAATCAACATCGTAGTTTTGCACTCCTTAACCACACTCTCTGACACCCTAGATATGAACTTGCTCATTCTGGACCTACTGTCTGCTACTACATGGGAAGCATACCTGGATAACTCAGTAAACTTGAGGAAATACTCTTTCACACTCATACTACCTTACCTGAGATTGGTGAACTCTAACACCTTGACTTCTCTCATCTCTAAGGGAAAGAATCTATCTAGAAAAGCAGTAGCAAACTCTTCCCACTCTATGGGCTCTACATCTGTATCCCTGTCTACCTTCTACTCCTTAAACCACATATGAGCTACGTTTTATAGCTGCTAGGCAGCTAACTCAACACTCTTACTAGATGTCACCCCCATGATATCTATGACTTTTTGAATTGGATCGAGGAACTCCTATGGATCCTCTTCAGACTTAGATCCTAAGAATAGAAGAGGATTCATTTGGGTGTAGTCCTGAATCCTAGCTGCAGCAGTATTGGACACTGGGCTGGCCTGAAAAATAGCTGGTCATTCATTCTGAGCTACTACAAAATTGGCTAGAGTGGTGAATGCAACTCTAAATTCTGCATGGGAGACATGCTCATCTAGGGTATCTACCTGGATGGGCTAAGGTGCTAACTGATTTTTGGTTCTTCTCCCGTTAGTCTTTTTGGGAGGAATATTCTGTTAATGGAAGGAAGAAATGAATTAGACTGAGAGTTTAACTTGAGCTCATGCGCATTCACACGATATGAATACTGAAAGAAGGGAAGCTTTTCCTAAAAATATCTCATAGCCTCTTCTCCATAAGTGTGGCGTACCACACACACATACACAAGACTCTACTAGACATGACTTTCAGGCTCCCTAGGACTCTGTTGAACCTTAGGCTCTGATACCAAGTTTGTAATGCCCCGAGTCTGTACCCCAAATGACACACAATGCTTACGACCCTGAAAGACTACAAGCTAACCCATGACTGATATCTTTTGTGAGCACTAAATAATAATACTAAAAATAATACGAAAAATAGGCTAAATTGCCATAAGGTTCAAAATTTGAATATCGATAAATAATATCAACTATAATAATAATCTTCAAAACTGAATGTTATCTGATAGTCTAGTCTGAAAAGCCTCTAACTGAATTAACTGAATATGGAGTTAATGGGACAAGACCCCGATTAACTCTGACTACTAAAATACTGAAGCTACTGAAAATACAGAAATAACTGTATATCCTCGATAGATGAGGACTCACTACTGAATCTGACATATTGGCTGAATCTGAATCTGTCTATACGCAGTCAGGAACCTAAGCGTCTGAACCTTTGATATGATACATCATGTAACAAAGAAAGAGTATGTGTCAGTTCATGGAATATACTGGTATGCTAGATAAGGTAAGGCTGAATACAAGGGTTTATATGCATGAATAATAACTGACTAAATGATATAGACTAACTGAGTATGAGTGTACATGGATAACTGAAACTGCTAAAAATACTGAGTATGCAATACTGTGCATGTACGTGTATACTATAAATGAGATTTTACTGTTGTTGAGTTCTGGGTTCTGAAAACTAAGTAACTGATATCTGAGATTACTGATAACTGAGTTACTGAAACTGATTGACTGAATCTGATAGTCCTAATTCTGTAGAACGGAACTGAGTTCTATACTGAGAATGAAACTGAAACTGTGGGAAGTAATCATCTAACTGATATGCCCCAAATTAGATAACTGAGGTTCAACCTGTAACCCTAGTTGGAAGGGTGTCAGTATCGTGCCACGGGTAAAGATAACTGAAGAGTTACCCTCATCTGGCAGATACTCTAATGAGAACAGTGGTACCCTCAGCTGGTAGGTTAAAACACCTCATCAACCCTCAACTGTAAGGTTGATGTCCTAACCTACACTGGCTACATAGTTTTGGAACACAAGGACTGCTTCTAAGGATCACACCTTCTACTGGAAGGTGAGCCCCCATCCTTGGGTTCACTCGGTGCTGAATCCTACTCCTAACTGAATAGACTTTGAACTGATTACTGGACTATACTGAGTATGACTGAACTGATTACTGATCATATTGACTGACTGAACTGGACTGAGTTTATTGCGTTTTGTAACAAACTGAGTACTACTGATCGTGACATTATTGAGACTATTTTATAACTACTGTAGCTCTAGGTAAACAAATAGATTGCCAGGTATTAGATACCCCCCAGGACTTCATAGCATGAAAAGTAAAGCGTCGCATGATCTTGAGAAATATAACAATGTACGCTTGTCCACAATTCATTCATAGCGACATTTTATCAAACACTTATAGGCAATAAACTTGTACATATGCTAGCATGTCATGATTTCACCATATAATTCATATGTAAATTCTATTTAACACGTGGAGAGCACAACTTAATGCATATAATCATGGGAAACATGTAAAAATTGTAACTATAACATCCAAACTTACTAATTCAAGGACTATAACCTGGGAACTACACAATTCAATATACATGCTATTTTAATTTCATGGAAACTACAATTAATCATGGATTGAAACTCAATTAATATCATGAGTATGAATACAATCCTATTTCAAGCATGTAAATCATGAATCAATCATCTTGTAGTTTTTAAAAATGGATTCTTGGACTCTATGGATGAAAGGAACCCATAGATGAATACCTAACATACCTCAATTGATAAGTTCTTGGTGAGTTTCTTAGATTTTATCTTGATTGCATGAAGATTAGGATTTGCAAAATGACAGAGAGCTTGTTGATTTTTGGGGAAAAAGTTAATAAATAATGGGTTTAAAACATTTTTTAGGGACTAAATCCCATATCTGGGTGTATTAAAATCATGGGAAAAGACTTGTTTAACCCTGGATGAAACTTTTAATTTTTGTCAAAATATTCTGACCTGGGCCCTTGGCGCGATGCCATGCTATCGCGCTGTGTCATTGGAAACTGACAACTGGGAAAATGGCTAGTGGCACGACGCAGTGGAATTGCGTGGCTTCACTGGAAAAAGGATAATTGTGAACTGGGTCTATAGCGTGATGCGCCATTATTATGGAGCAATAATAGAATTTGACAACTGCCATTTGGCATTTTGGCTGGCCTCTGTGATGCGGTGAAGTGCCAATTGGCACACTGCTTTACAAAATATGCTATAAATCTTCACCCGGGTATCGAATTTGGCCAAATTTTATGTCGTTGGAAAGCTGACTAAATTTCCTATGCAATGGTAAGCTCTAATCTGAAAAATACTGGCTATTTTAATTTTTTTTATATAGAATAACTCATGTATTAAGAGTTAAATTAAGCTAAGGAAATAAGGGGTATTACACTAAAATACACTCAAGACTATGCTTTCCGTTATAATAAATATCCTGTGGTACTTGAAGGATATAGTGATGTAAATTGTATCACCGGACCGAACAAAGTAAAATCCATGAGTGGATATGTATTTACTATTAGTGGAGGAGCGATATCTTGGAAATCATCCAAACAGACATGTATTGCTCGCTCCATAATAGAATCTGAATTTATTGCATTGTATAAAGCTGGTGAAGAAGCAGAATGGCTCCAGAATTTATTGGATGATATTCCTTATTGGACTAAACCAGTGGCACCAGTATGTATACACTGTGTTAGCCAAGCGACAATAGGTAGGGCAAAGAGCATGATGTACAATGGTAAATCTCATCATATAGGACAGAAACATAATACCGTTAAAGAACTTCTCTCTAGTGGAATTATCACTGTAGACTATGTGAAGTCAAAGGATAATGCATCATATCCACTTAGAAAAGGCCTATCTAGAGAAGGAGTTGAAAGGACATCTAAGGGAATGAGTTTAAGGTCCAGAACAAGTCAGCATGGCGGTAACTCTACCTAGAAGACTTGAGATCCCTAGAGATAGGTTCAAGGAGATCAAACAAAGTTGTGTCGATAGGTTCAACACTGTCGTTGTACCCAACCCATTCTCATGATGCAGATAATGTTTAGAAAATCAGGATACGACTGATGGTATGAAATCTTTTAATGATTATCTAAATTTGGCAGATTTGACCAAATAGTTTATTCTACAAGATTGAACATTTAGAAATCACCTATGTGAGGGCAAAATGGAAGCCGCTTCTAGGAGAATGTTAGTAAAGGCCTATTCTCTAAGCTCTCAGGAAACCAGGAGTGCTTATAGCTGAAAAGAACAAAATCATGAGAACCATAGATGGTAAAAGGCTGGTTGTGTGACATATATTGTCCAGGTGTACATTAAAGTTTGATGGTTCAAAGATATCAAATCTACCGATTGACCCAGTGTATCCGATGGATGTTCACTACAGAAAGTTCAAAGGGAACCCACTTATCCAGATGCAATCAGTCTTTGCTCAATGATCACATGTTTTCTATAAATTCTTCAAAAGATAGCCATTCCCCAATCATGTGGGGGATTGTAGGGTTCAAGATATGTCTGTGAATGGAAAATAGAGAAAAAAATAATAGAGGAAAAATGAGTCCACACTAAAATGGAAAGTGTACTAAAAAATGGAAAGTAAACTAATTCTCCCACATTGGCGAAAGAAGGGAACTTTCAAGTATTTTTAATAAGGAACACTTACTCCACATGGTAAGTGAGGCAAGAACCAAGAGGTGCCTCATACCGTCATCGTCGTTGCTCACTTAGCTCGGCTTCGGCTTCAAATTCGGCTTTGGATATCTATTTTTTTTGACAAATTTTATTTGGAAACTTAAAAAAACAGGTAAAGTTTAATCCAAAAATATGATAGAATTGTTTTTCTCTATGTACGGGCATATTTCAGATGCTCTGCCAACGCATGCACAATGCACCTCAGAGAGATGTCACCTTTCGAGGTAAAAGGCACATTGTTTCATGCAATAGCATGACCTGTGCACGTATCTAGGCTCTGCGGGCGCAAATGCGGTGCAGTTAGTCACTAGAATTCGGACAGTGTCACCTACGGCCATAGATCGGGCGAAGTTCTAGCACAGACTGGGCGTAGGTGACGTGACTGTACTGAATAAGTGCCTTTTTGCTGAACCAATGCTTTCTTTTTGAAGGAACATCTCTAGGTTATAAATACCTGACATATTTCTCAGGCTTAGACATGATTTTTGACAGCATAAACACTCTTCTTTTCTACAAAAAATTAGTATGAACATAAGCCGTTGAGTGAGTTTAATGAATCCAATAATTTGAGGTACCGCTATTGTTGGATTGAAAGCCATTTTATCCTGGGAGGAAAATTCTATAACTCAAGTACAGTGAGGGGACTTATTCCTTAAGGACATTCCGTGAAGTAGGGGACTTTGATTTAAATTTCTGTTTCATTTTATTTCTAAAATAACAACACACTTCTTGAATAGATTATCTTTAATCTTGTGTTGAAGGTGTTGTGTAACTTGATAGGTGTTCTTTTTTGTACCTGAACTTGTCTTGAAGTTGCATGCCTAAATACAGATTTGTGTACCCAAAAATATTAAAAATAACAATCTTAAGGAATTATTTGGAATCTGTATACCTTGGTTTTTGGAGATTAAAGATTTAAGCTTTCTACTCCGTTTGAACTTAACTAGCGATTTGAAGACATTAAATATTCATCACAAATTAGAGATCACTCGATTGACGATTGGAAGTCATAAAAACTTCATCTTTAAACTAGAAACAAGAGGTATTTAAAGTTATTGCAACTTTATTAATAGTATTTTTCTATACTAAAGTTACAGTCTTGTTGTGATAGGAAAATTACTACGGATAGTCAAGTGCATGATGATGCAATGACTGTGGCAGCAACTAGTGTTGCCACAACCAGTCTTACGAATGCTCCGTCAGCAATGGCACGAGTGGAGAAACTCAAAAGTTTGCAGGTATTGACTTCAAAAGGTGGCAGCAGAAAATGTTTTTCAACCTTACAACTCTTTGTCTTCAAAGGTTCACATTTGAGAAAGCTCTAGAGGTGTCTGAGGGATCCTCTGAACAAGAGCGATTTGTGATTGTTGAGGTTTGAAAACACTCTCATTTCCTTTGCAGGAACTATATCTAAACTGGTCTCCAAGATGATCTCTACAATGTGTATAGTGGAACAAAGACAACAAAAGAGTTGTGGGGAGTGCTGGAACGGAAGTACATGATAGAGGATGCAGGAACTAAAAAGTTCTTCGTTCCAATATTCCTACAATATAAAATAATAGACAACAAGTCGGTTGTCTCCTAAGTGCAAAAATTGCAAGTGATCATCTATGATCTTCTTGCGGGAGGTATGAATTTGACAAATACCTTTATTGAACAATTTAAAAATGTTCTTAATATTCACATAAACTTTATTTTAGGTTTGATCTTGAATGAAGCATTTCAAGTAATAGCAATAATAGAGAAGCTACCACCTATGTGGAAGGACTTCAAGAACTATTTAAAACACAAATGTAAGGAGATGTTTGTCAAAGATCTAATCGTTAGATTGCGCATTGAAGAAGACAATAAGGCTGCGGAAATAAGGTCAAGAGGAAATCCTATAATGAATGGACCAAATATTATAGAAGACGACCACAACTTCAAAAAGAGCAAGAAAACTGGACATGAAAGCAATCAACCCAAGAAGAAATTCAAGGGAAAATGTTTTAACTATGGCTTGATTAGCCACAAGTCTACGGATTATCGTTCCCCAAAGAAAGGAAAGAAAACGGGCCAAGCAAATATGGTTGAGTCCAAGAAAAAAGTGGGCGATCTGTGTGCTATGCTGTCCAAATGCAACTTGGTGGGAAATCCTCGTGAATGGTAGATGGATTCTGGTGCCACCCACCACGTTTTTACTAATAAGAGTTATTTGCTAATTGTGCTTCGGCTTAAGGGAAAGGAAAGATATTCAAGGCTAACTCCGCTACTGTAAAAGTAGAAGGAACATGAAAAATATGCTTGATAATGACTTCAGGCAAAGTATTGATACTCACCAATGTACTATATGTACCGAAGTTAATAAAGAACTTAATTTCTATATCACTTCTTGACAAGAGCATATTCAAATGTGCATTTGTTTCTGGAAAAATTGTACTTAGTAAAAGAGAATTGTATGTCGGAAAAGACTATCTCAATGAGGGCCTATTCAAAATGAATGTAATGAATGTTGAAATCAATAAAATTTTAGTTTCTTCTTACTTGCTTGAGTCTTGTGATTTATGGCATGAACGATTAGGACATGCCAATTACAAAATATTGCATAAACTGATTAACGTAGAAGTTTTGCCAAACTTTGAGTGCAATAAATCAAAATGTCAAACGTGTGTAGAATCAAAGTATGCTAAGCATCCGTATAGGTCGGTTGAAAGAAATTCCAATCCCTTAGAGTTAATCCACACTGACATTTTTGATATAAAGTCAACACCGTCTTGTGGTGGAAAAAAATATTTTATAACTTTTATTGATGATTGCACTAGATGTTGTTATGTCTATTTGCTAAATAGTAAGGATAAAGCAATAGATACATTTAGGAAATGTAAAACTGAAGTTGAAAATCAGTTAGAGAAAAAGATCAAAACGATAAGAAGTGATAGGGGTGAAGAATATGAATCTCCTTTTACGCAAATATGTGTAGAGAATAGAATTGTCCACCAAACTACAGCCCCCTATTCACCCCAATCTAATGGAATTGAGGAAAGGAAAAACCAAACCTTGAAGGAAATGATGAATGCCTTACTAATAAGTTCAGGTTTACCGCAAAACTTATGGGGGAAACTATCCTTATGGCTAATCAAATACTGAATAGAGTGCCCCATAGTAAGACACAATCAATTCCATATGAAAAATGGAAAGGAAGGAAACGTAACTTGAAATATTTCAAAGTGTGGGGGTTTCTAGCGAAAGTCCTAGTTCCTATTCCTAAAAGAGTAAAGATAGGACCTAAGATGATGGATTGTGTGTTCATAGGATATGCTAAAAGTAGAAAATCATATCGATTTTTGATTCATTAATCCAAACATTCAAAATCAATGAAAATACGGTAATTGAATCAGATAATGCTGAATTCTTTGAACACATTTATCCATATAAAACTGGACATGAACAGTCTAGTCGGAGTTCTAAACGGCCTCAAAATGAACCAAGTGAGGTTGTACATAATGATGAGAATCCAAGACGTAGTACACATCAAAGAACGTCAACTTCATTTGGTTTGGATTTTTTAACATTTCTCTTAGAAAATATACCTCAAATATTTAAAGAAGCGATGGTGTCTTCGGACACATCCTTTTGGAAAAAGGTAGTCGATAGTAAGATTGATTCAATCTTCCATATGTGAGAGTTGGTTTATCTTTCTCCAGAAAATAAACCTTTAGGTTCTAAATGGATCTTCAAAAAAAAAATTAAAGTGATGGTACTATTGACAAATACAAGGCAAGACTTGTTGTAAAAGACTTTAAACAAAAGAAAGGTCTTGATTATGTTGATACATACTCGTCAGTAACAAGGATAATGTCACTTCGGATGTTAGTTGCCATGGAGGCAGTATATGATCTTGAAACCCATCAAATGGATGTGAAAACAACATTTCTAAATGGAGAATTGGAGGATGAAATTTACATGGAACAGCCTGAGGGTTTTGTAGTTCTAGGAAAAG
Source organism: Capsicum annuum (assembly GCF_002878395.1). Taxonomy (NCBI): domain Eukaryota; kingdom Viridiplantae; phylum Streptophyta; class Magnoliopsida; order Solanales; family Solanaceae; genus Capsicum; species Capsicum annuum. Next base: position 23,651 of record NW_025873825.1, on the reverse strand, counting down.
AAAATAAGGTGTGTGAACTGTTAAGTCACTTTATGGACTAAAACAAGCACCTAAACAATGGCATGCAAATTTTTACCAAACCATGTTGGCAAACAGGTTCAAAATTAACGAATATGATAAATGAGCTTATATTAAAGACACTCCAAATCACCAAGTCATTGTTTGTTTATATGTGGATAATATGTTGATCATCAATAGAGACATTTCTGACATAAATGCCACGAAACGAATGCTTGAGAGCAAGTTCAATATAAAAGACCTAGGATTTGCGGATGTGATCTTAGGAATAAGAATCCATAGGACTCCACAAGGGTTGTCATTGTCATAGTCTCATTATATCGAAAAAGGTACTTAAAAAATTCAAGTATATGAAATTTGGTATTACCAAGACTCCATTGGATTTAAGCTCTGTACTTCGAAAGAATGAAGGTAAAAGTGACTCACAATTGGAGTACACAAGAGTATTAGGAAGTTGAATCAATATAATGAATTGTACATGACCAGACATAGCATGCGCTATTAGTAAGTTGAGTCAGGGCATGAGTAATCCCAACAAAACTCATTGGATGGCAATGAAAAGAGTTTTGGAGTATCTTAAATACACTCAAGACTATGCTTTACATTATAATAAATATCCTACAGTACTTGAAGGATATAGTGATGAAAATTGGATCACCAGATCGAACGAAGTAAAATCCATGAGTGGATATGTATTTACTATTGGTGAAGAAGCAGCCTCTTGGAAATCATCCAAACAGACATGTATTGCTCGCTCCATAGTGGAATCTGAATTTATCGCATTGAATAAAGTTGGTGAAAAAGTAGAATGACTTCAGAATTTCTTGAAAGATATTCCTTTTGGCCTAAACCACTGGCACCAGTATGTATATACTGTGATAGCCAAGCGGCAATATGTAGGGCATGGAGCATGATGTACAACGGTAAATCTCGCCACATAAGTTGGAGACATAATACCATTAGAGAGCTTTTCTCTAGTGGAATTATCACTGTTGACTATGTGAAGTCAAAGGATAATGTGTCGGATCCACTTACAAAAGGCCTATCTAGAGAAGGAGTTGAAAGGACATCTAAGAGAATGGGTTTAAGGCCTTAGACAAGTCAACTTGGCGGTAACTCTACCTAGCAGACCGAAGATCCCAAGAGCTAGGTTTAAGGAGATCAAACAAAGTTGTGTCTAACAAAGTTCAACATTATCGTTATACCTAACCCATTCTGATGATATAGATAATTTTTAGAAAATAAGGATAAGACTTATGGTGTGAAATCTTTTAATGATTATGTAAATTTGGCAGATTTGACCAAATAGTTTAAATTTGGCAGATTTGACCAAATAGTTTAATCTACAAGATTGAACATTTAGAAATCACCTATGTGAGGGCAAAGTGGAAGCCACTTAAAGGAGAATGTTAGTAAAGGCTGATTATCTAAGTTCTCAGGAAATTAGGACGTGTTCATGGCTGAAAAGAACAACACCGTGAGAATCATAAATGATTAAAAGTTGGTTGTGTGACATTTATTGTCTATGTATACATTAAAGCTCGACAGTTCAAAGATATCAAATTTACTGATTGACCGAGTGCATCCGCTGCATGTTCACTACAACAAGTTCAAAGGGAAACCCATTTATCCAGATGCAATCAGTCTTCACTCAATGATCACATGCTTATCTGTAAATTCTTCAAAAGATATCCATTCCCCATTCATGTGGGGGTTGTTGGGTTCAAGGTGTGTGTGTGAATGGAAAATAGAGGAAAAATAGTGGAGGAAAAATGAGTCCACACTAAAATGAAAAGTGTACTAAACAATGGAAAGTCCACTAATTCTCCCATATTGGTGGGATAAGGGAACTTTCAAGTGTTTTTAATAAGGAATACTTACTCTATATGGTAAGTGAGGCAAGAACCAAGAGGTGCCTCGCGCCGTCGTCGTCATTGCTCGCTCAGCTTCGGCTTTGGCTTTGGATAATGATCAATGATATATATTTTTTTAGACAAATCTTATTTGTAAACTTGAAAAACAACTTAAATTTAATCCAAAAATCTGATAGAATTGTTTTTCTCAATGTGTGGGCGCATTTCAGAAGCCATGCCAATGTATGCACAACGCACCTCGAAGGGATGCGACCCTTCGAGGTAAAAGGCACACTGGTTCGCATAATAGCGTGACCTTTGTGCTCATCTAGGTGACCTGCGGGCATAGATGCGGTGCAGTTAGTCACTAGAATTCAGACAGTGACACCTGCCGCCGCAGATCAAGCGCAATTCTAGCACAGACTGGATGCAGGTGACATGATTGTACTGAATAGGCGCCTTTTTGCTGAACCAATGCTTCCTTTTCGAAGGTAAACCTTAAGGCTATAAATACTTGACATATTCCTTAGGTATAGATATGATTTTTGACAGCATAAATACTCTTTTTTATACAAAAACTCAGTGTGATCATAAGCCATTGTGAGTTCGACAAATCCAATAATTTGAGGTACCGCTATTGTTGGATTGAAATCCATTTTATCCTGGGAGGAAAATTCCATAACCTCAGGTACAGTGAGAAACATTATTCCTTAAGGACACTCCGTGAAGTCGGGGGACTTGGCTTTAAATTTCTGTTTCATCTTATTCTAAAATAACAACACACTTCTTGGATAGATTATCTTTAATCTTGTGTTGAAGGAGTTGAGTAACTTCATAGGTGTTCTTTTTTTGGACTTGAACTTGTATTGAAGTTGTTGTGTGCCTAAATACAGATTTGTGTACCCGAAAACATTGAAAATAACATTAGCATTTACTTGTGACTGTAAGTCTTTAATAATGAAATACTTTACTTCTGTCGCTAACGTGGTCCATCCTTCATTAAATGAGTTCTTTGGCAGAATGATGACTGATCTCTCTTCTCCCTTGATTGTGATAATCGAAATAAATCTCTCGAAATTATTGAACTTCAGAATGCAATAATTGTGGGTAGTTATATCTCCGCACCTCCAAGTCTTGAATGATTTTCCTTTAATTTCTGAAGCCTCTTTAAATATTTTGCATACTTACCCTAAAGCAGCTTTACTAAGTTGCATCCTTCTCATGTTGAGTTTGGCACTCTCTACCCTCTCAAACCAAGTTTCTGAAGCAGATTGTGATTTCGTAAAGTCATAAGATTTTCCTCCTAAATGGAAATAGATCCTATTTACCATCCTAAAAATAAAGAAAAGAGTGACTTAAAGGGAAAAGAAGAGATTCGACTCCGGTGAAAGAAGTCCATCGGAGATTAACACTTGTTGTAACACCAAACAAATTAATAAGATTACATGATGCAATAATAATTTAGCAGTATAAATTTTTCTTCACCCGGCATTTACATTAAGCTAATGTAATTTACTATGGTTAAGTGATTTAATGAAGTAAAATACATGTTTATTAATTATGGTCAAGTAAAATAAACTCTAAAATACATGAAATGCATGTAATTAGTATGGTGTAAACACCAGGTGTGGGTGCACAAGAAACTTAAGGTAGGGAAATGGATTGAATTAGAGGTTGAACTAGGCTCAGTCTACGACTCTTCATAATGAGTTAGACTTAAATATGTTGAGATAATTTATAAATTATATCTATACCTAACTCAGAAAATTTTTGGGAGGATCACTTGTGCTTGGGTTTGTGAAGTGCGTTCCTGTCTTTGTCATTTGAGATAAAGTCAACAGAAAATTATGATAGAATCCATGGTTTGAAGATTTATTTGACAAAGAAGGTTATCTTGGTTTCTTATACTGAAGTTCAATGAATCATTTCATCAAACAATAACAAAAGTGAGTTTTTCATAGGTTGAAGGGGAAAGCAAGGAGTAATTCCAATTTAGAAAGGAAAAGAGCAGTTTCAAATAATGGACTCCGAGGCAAGCTTCTTGGTGTCCAAGTGTCAGGTCCCGATATGTCCCCCCAAAAGCTTCATTTTATTCATTCTAGCCTTTCCTTTCAATGAACTAAAAAGTGAGAGTTAGGGATCAATCTCAAGGTTTAATTTAAAGTCACGAGTCAGTCCAAATGCATTAGTGAAAGGTGAAAATCCAAATTACTTGCAACCAAATATAACGTGTCAAAGGTCACTGAGTTGTTGTAAAAAGAAATATGTTATTTTACGCATCCAACATCTGAAAGTGTTTGCAAAGAAAGGTTGAATTGTGAAATAGCAGATTCATAGGTCAATAAGTCATACAATTTAACTCCCCCAAGTCAATATAAAAATAAAAGGCTAATTTTCGTTAGTGCAATTTCATCAACTCCATCATCAATAGATTCTTCAGAGCTTGATCCTCATGCAACAATCATAGAGAATAGTTCCTTCTTTTTGGTGTCATATTTCTCCTTTAGCTTCAATGTCTTTTCATCTCTTTTCTTTTCGCTCAATGGACCTTGATCATGTGGTCTATCTTTTCACACTTGAAGAAACCAGCTTGAGACTTAAACATGGAACAACACCTACTACTTGTTTCTTTCTTGTTATGCCACTTTCCTTTCTTAAAAACCTTTTGAAGTTCTTGGCAAAATGTTTATCATCCATATCTAGTTCTTCATTATTGGGCTCCTTTTTGAAGATCTCTATATTCTTCTCATACGCATTCGCAAAAGTGTCTTCGTAGTGGTGCAACCAGAGATCCTGATGTATTCGTCTAGTTCAAGTCCACAATTAAGAATATACTTGGTTGGCTTTTGCATTTTTTCGAAGCATTTGAAGTCAGCCTCATCATACACACTCTGTATGTCATTATTTTTAGCATCCTTCATCATGGGGCATTGTGGTCCATCAAAGACCCTGTTCTAGAGTTCATAAAGAGAAATATATTATTTTGCGCATCTAACATCTGAAAGTGTTTGCAAAGAAAGGTTGAATTGAGCAATAACTGATTCATAGGTCAATAAATCATACAATTTAACATCTGAAAGTTTGCAAAGAAAGATTGAATTGTGCAATAGCAGATTCATAGGTCAATAAATTGTGCAATAGCAGAATCTCTTGAGCATGTGGAGTGAGTGGGAGATAGTATTTAACTCCTCCAAGTCACTTCTCACCATTTATTTTTTCAAAATAATAGTACAAAAATACTGATAATTATATATTAAACTTTTACTAGGCTACTAAACGTAACTCTATCCTAATTTTATGCTAAATTTGTGTCATTTGAGCTATAAATATTACCGACTACATTTATCGATTGACAAAATTCAGGTAACCATCAAATGGCACTATTTTAGCAGAAAATTTGGCTGAGATTGCAAAGTAGATCTAAAAAACAAAGTGAAATTATGTTTGATAAGAAATTCAACCAAGAAGGGTTATATTGTTCGTGTTAATGGGACTAATGGTACATTATAATTAATATACTCTTTATGTTGTCACGTCAGCATTAATTGTTGATTGAAAAAATATATGACAAATGAGAAAATCAGCCGTTTAAAAAAGAGTAGGTGACTGGTAAACACGACAAAGGGAGAAACCATTGAGGGGTCTACAAACACAAAGGATATCAAAGTCATTTCATAGGCCATTCTTGATATAGTTACAAAAAAGTCTAGAGGTCAATAATTATTTAAAACAGACTAAAAATTGAGTTCAGGCATGAGCCGTCCATTTTAACTCACTTAATTGAAACAATACTAATATATTGTTATTACTGTTGGGTTCGAAATCGAGAGGACGTCATGTGAAAGCTTAAAGTTTGCAAATCATATGACGATGATAGTGACAAATAAAAATATACTAAAAACATATATATTATTAATATATTTGGTCAAACGACCTACACATTAAAAAACTAATATTGAAAAACACAAAACCTATTGGGAGAAATCTCCCCTTAACAAAACTCTTAAACGACTACATTGTAGATGCTTTTGTGTTATGATATGAGAAGAGGGGTCTTCTATTTATAAAGTCCCAAATCCTTTCCTCCAAGAAGGAGGTTAGCCAAATATGAAAAAGTTTTATATTTTCCTTTCAGAAAAAATAAAAGTAATTATGGTATTACTTTTATTTTTCATTCTAAGAAAAATAAAACTTAAATTTGGTAAGAAAATCAGCGCAAAAACCCTAACAATTACCTCTTATACTACAATTTAAGTTCCAACTC
>NW_025873825.1:0-17416 GCF_002878395.1 Capsicum annuum | reverse complement strand
TTTTCTTTTTTAGTAATCGTTTGCAGCCTAGAAAAGCAACACCTGTTGTAACATCAAACAAATTAAATTTATACTAAGCTAATATTGTAATTTACCATAGTTAAGTGATTTATTGAAGTAAAATGCATGTTTATTAATTATGATTAAGTAAAATAAACTCTATACGTTGAATGCATGTAATTGGTTTGGTGTAAAACACCAGGTGTGGGTGAACAAGAAACTTAGGGTAGGGAAGTAGATTGAATTAGAGATTAAACTAGGCTCAGTCGAGGACCCTTTACAATGAATTAGACTTGATCTTGTTGAGATAAAATTTTTGGGCAGATCACTTGTGTTTGGGTTTGCAAAGTGTTTTCCTGTTTTTGTCACCTGAGTTAAAGTCAACTGAAAACTATAATCGAAGTCATGGTTTGAAGATTTATTCAACAAAGAATTGTGTCTTGATTGCTTATACTGAAGTTCAATGAATCATTTCATCAAGCAACAACAAAAGTGAATTTGGCACAGGTAAAAGGGGAAAACAAGAAGTAATTCCAATTTGGAAAGAAAAAACAAAAGCAGTTTCAAATAATGGACTCCTGAACAAGCTTCCTGGTGTCCACGTGTCAGATCTAGACGACTTATGTCCCCTGAAAGCTTTATTTTTTTCATTCTAGTATTTCCTTTCAATGAACTAAAAGGTGAGAGTTAGGGCTCGATCTCAAGGTTTAGTTTGAAATCACTAATCAGCCAAAATACATTAGTGAAAGGTGAAAATCAAAATTACGTGCAATCAGATATAACGTGTCAAAAGGTTACCAAATTGTCATAAAGTGGAATATGTTATTTTGCACATCCAACATATGAGAATATTTTCAAAGAAAGATTGACTTGTGCAATAGTAGATTCGTAGGTCAATAAATTGTCATATTTGAAATGAAATCCCTACCTTGAGTGGATAGAAATTGAGATTTTTAGTCACGACCCGAGCTGAGGCCCTAGCCACGATGGGCATCCTGAAGCACAAAGGCCCAAGAGATCCCTTAGCATACTATCAAAAATATAAATCATATGAAATGGAAGTGCGAAAGATAAACTGAAAACATGATAGTCCTATGATCAAACTTAAAACTTCTTAATACCAAACCATAAGAAAACCCAAGTCCAATATAAAACAAGTCTACGAAGCCTCTAATGCAATACTAGTCAATCTAGACCGGGACAAGCCCCCGTCCGGATCATAAAACAACTGAACTAATATATAAATAGAATACCTTCCAAAGTAAGGGAGGCTCACTGACTCTGAACTCTTGGACCAATTTACTGTTGCTGAACTGGACCACAGGACGGAGCCTCAGATCCTACATTATGAGAAAATATAGTCGGGACAAAGGGCAATCAATACTTGGAATGTATCGGTGTGTAGAACTATTCAAAAAAATAATATAACTTATGTAACATAGTCGAGAGCTTTATAAGTTATCACATGGAGAATTCGAAAAATCAGAAAAAACACGCTCTCATTGAATCATAAAACAACGTCAATCCATAAATAGTTGTAAAACACTTAATCCAACATTTTATCACACAATAGAACAACCCATAACATGCTAAGATCATAGATTTCACCATGTGAGAGGAAACTCCGTAAATCACGTTCATAAATTTCTTTTCGAAATTCATATCACATGCACATGATTATAAATTAAACTTATAGAAAAACCCCAAGATAATTACATACTTCCATCAAAATGGATTTATGATGCATGCTCTTTAACGGTTTCCAAAACCCATAACAAATACATGCAAAAATTATACTTAGAAAATCATAAAGAATACATAATTTAGCCCATGATATTTAGAATCATTCTACACACCTTTTGACGGAGAAAAATTAAAGAGAACGTACAGAAATTGACCCTTGGAGATTAACATCTTCAAACCCTAGGTGATTTCTCCTCTGAATGAAAGATGATTTGGGGATTTGAGAAGTGAAATACGTGTTTTAAGATCTAAATTTCATCAATATATGATTAGGAACGATTATAGGATGATAATAGACCTTATTGCCCTTAAAATAACTCAAAACAAAATAGTTTTTGACACTCAGGGAGGGCTTGGTGGTGCCAAGACAAAGAAAACCTCAAGGTTTGTGGCACATGGACAAACCAAACCTGAAGCAGTGTGCTTTGGCAATTCTCCACGGCGTAGGGCCAACGGGGACCCTAGATAGGGTCCTATTCAAACATTCATAACCTTTAACTCTGAACTCGGATTGATGTACGATAGGTGGCATTGGAATAAAAATCAAAGGGATTTAATTTGATATATTATGAGCCACATAAAACCTCATATTCTAAGAGTAATGGTTTGTAACACCCCGCATTTTCAGGCTAGAACATAAACCGTCATTTCTACGTGTAGATATTCCAAAAGGCCATAAATCCAATTCAGACTTTGTTTGTTAATCATTAATGTAGTGTGGGAATATATTTGAGCATGAGTCGAGATCATAGAGGTCCCTTAACTCAAGGACTAGTTGAAAGCTTTCCTATCTTTTAAGTTTTAGTGAGCGTCAAAACTTGGGTCAACTTCACTTGACCATAACTCATTGTATATGACGAATTAAGTGGTTTACTATATATAAAATGAAAGATCTTCTAATTAGATTTCCAAAGATACCAATTTCACCCAAATCCAATATCGTAGCAAAATGTTATGCCCGTTTTACTCCAGCATATCAGCTTGGAAACTATCTGATGACATAACTGACGACTTATCACATTGTGACGACATTTCTGATGCATTATCAGAAATGTCATCAGCCTTAGGCAGAAAATCATAAATTTCAGCTCCTAGGTGATGACCTAGGATGATGGGCTATCACAGATCTAACGGCTTATCAGCCTTGGTCGTCAGCTAAAAATTTCAGCAATTGAGAAGTGATTTTGTAGGGGTATTTTGGTCTTTCCCTCACTCCAAAAACCTTCTCCACGAATATAAATTAAACCCTAAGCATTATAATCCATATATTATCAGTTTTACAACGTCTCAATCCTCTCTACTCTCAAGAATTAGATGAAAACTAGGGTTTCCTATAAGATTAAGAAATCAAGAAAATCAATCCTTAAGTTCAAGATCTCCAGATTCAAGTTTCCTTCCCTTCCATAGATCAAGAATTGATCTTCCTAAGTGAAGATATTCAAGAAACGGATCAAGATCCAGATTTCATCTATCTAGATCCGGGTTCCATCTTTCAGATCTTATAATTTAAGGTATATGGGGTTTTTCTAAAAATTAATGCGCAAAGAAACATTCTTTAATTCATGCTAAATATTTAGAAATCATGATTTTACGGAAAGGGTTGAATTTTACCATTACTAGCATGTTTTGGAAGCTTTAATTAATATTGTTTGGTCTTTAGGCCTTTTCCCAAATTGATTTAAAATTCTATATATATGTATGAATGTGTTTAGGAATGAATATTCAATTGAGAGCATGAATTATGATGAAATTCCTCTCTTGTTATGATTTTCTTTTACTTATGATATGCTACGAATCATTTTGAATTCATTTTGAAAAGCATGATATGAAATGTCTTGATTTATACTATGACTTGAATATGATTTTGGAATCAAAAGAGAGGGTTATGCATGTTGATAAATGTTGAATAAGCATATAATGAAAGAGTGCATGGTTTTGCCAAAAGCACATGACCACCATATGTTTGAAGAATTCTTGCATAGTTTTGACTTATGTTTCGAAACATGAAATCTCTTATACAATTTGCATGTTTGGTGGTTTGAATTGAGTTTTTGATGAAAGAATCATGCAGGACACATTATGGCTCAGAACTAGGACTTGAAAGTCTTGGTATGACGATACCAATTCAGATTATGCCATGGTAATTCAGAACATAATAGAATGGATGTTTGAAGTCAGAATTTTTAGATGTTGAAACTAGAATAATGCATGATTCAGAACATGATAAAATTGGACATAAAGAGAGCTTAGGTGGTTCTCTGAAGAAGTCATGAGTTCAGACAACTCATTACCCAAAATCGTGATTTGCCGATCTGGGTATATTATTATACGTTGGCCTAGTGCACTGTGGCGTATCAGACTCAAACACTCCAACCCTTGCGGCACACTTGGGTTGGGGGCTTCCCTGCCAAGTCAATGGAGGATTCCATATAGCCTGTGGAACATCAGACTTGTAGGGGAGTGCCACGTAACTCAGAAGTGATACAAAGATCAAAAACTATTTTTGACAAAAAGGTTTTTTATGTTTTTTCAATAATGCCCATGTGTTTTGAAAATTATATCTTTCATGATGTTTATGACTAGCTCTGAACTATTTTATTTATATAAAAGCTTTATTTTGGAGTGCTCTACGTACCAGTACATCTGTATTGGCCGCCCTCCCTCCAGGTTCTGAGCACAGTCTAGGGGTCCTAATAAGCAGTAGATTTCATCAGAAAGGAGTGAAGAGTACCAGTTGGTGAGCCTTCTATATTTCAGAAGGCCTAGTTTCTTTCAGACAATTATTATTTATTATAGTATTGGTCTACTAGGGGCCTTGTCCCAGTTTTCAGACAGTTGTTATTTGATCATGTAGTAGAGATTTTGCAGACGGTTTTCATACGGTGTTTATTTGATATTGGATTTTATTCCTCATTGTTAAACTAAATTTAGATTATGACCATGTTTCTGTAGCAGATTTTATTTTCACATTTCCTATTTATATATGAATGGTGTATATGATTACAAGTTAGAAGGGCTCTCGGGCCTTCATGGTTCAGGATGTTCGTCATGGATAGGGCCCTGGTTCAGGTTGTGACATGGTCGCTGGAAGTTGACCTAAGAAAATCATCGACTAAAACTCAACCATAAGAAAGTGTTGAACTTAACTTTGAGCTAGGATACTTTAATTACGTTACTCATTTCCAATGATGTTCTCTCACTAAATCATCATTATTCACACTTGTTTCTAAGTAGTAACCATTGGGTTCGAGTTTCTATACATAGGAAAGATGGTTCAAACACTAGTCGAAAATGCAGGATGTCACACTTTTCAAGGTTCATTCTTTTTGACAGCCTACTTTAAATGAATAGGAAATCTGCATTCTTATGTCTCTGTTGAAAGAAATTACTGAACACTTACATAGGTGAAGAAAATCAATCATATATAGATAGAAAAAAGATTGACATCTTTGATTTAAACAAAAGTAACACCAGTATAACAACGATAAATACTTACTCGCATTGGGTATCGACATACAACAATAATAGAACAATGATCTCTACTTTCAATATTGCTTAGAAGAAGAATGATTCATAGTACTTCTAAAAAGGGAACTCTCGCTTTACTGAATTGAAAGAATGAATTTTAAAACAAATAAATCTAATAGAAACAAAGAATAGGAGCAGGTGTCTTTCCCTAGTGCAGGACATCCAAGCCCAAAAGGGAAAAATAATGCATATATCTGCAAAACAGTATGATGCTGAACTGTAACGATCCGAGACTACCCCATAGTCGTAACACGGTGCTTGGAATAACAATTGATCCTAATCTAATCCATGAAATGACATACTATTGAGCAACTGATTTATAATATATTAAATAACTGGTTCTGCTATGCAGAAATATAATTATGACAAAATATGAATAGAATTATAATATTGATACAATTTACAATCTGATAAAACTGAAGAGAGAACTGAAATTACATGACTGACTTTGACTGACATCAATAAAGCCTCTACTATACTGACTATAGATAGCTGGGACATGCCTCCAGCTACCATTAATCAATACATATGAGAAATAAAGTAAAGTACATGAGCAACATCCGACTGAAGTCCCTGAAATAGAAGAACTCATCACCTACTGACTGAAAACTGTAACTGTCTGATCATGATATGTGGACTATAACTGGTACCTATATTATGAAACAATATATCCACACAGATGTATATGTGGATCAGTACTTCTTAAATGTACTGAGTAAGCGGGGGTGAATGCAAAAGTAAAACTGATTTTATATGAAATCTTAAAGCATACATGCTAAGTGTAAGTAGACTCACCAAGAGACTGAAATAGACTGAAAGATGGAATATCTTAAAACATGCATAAAAAATATAATCTGATAAGCTGGTGAATCGCTACACTTAGTTCCTTAAAACTTTACTTTTATAATATAAGTAGAACTGAAGCTGGAAAATAGTAAAACATAGGAACTGTATGAATACTGGGTCTGAAACTACGTGATGGAAACTTTAATATCTGAGAATGCAAGACTAAGCGTATATGTGTTATGTTACTGAGATAAATCTGAAATCTGAAAGACTAAAAGTTGTAAAGCTACATAGCTAAAAGTCTGTACACTTAGTCAAGCAAACCTAAACTGAAAATACACTGAATACTGACTGAGACTGTGGGAGCTATCATGTAACCGACATAAACCATGTGAGTTATCATGGATCCAACGTCGGACCCACATTGAGGAGGGTTGTTCTATCCTTGCCATTGGAATATAACCTGAACTATAGTGATCACTAAACTAATGTCCCAAAGGATGAGGGTGTCATGCCTAACTGACGAGGGACCCCTCAAAATCCATGGTGGCACCGTAGGTTTGGAACTTAGGGACTAGTACTAATGTCTCATGCTTAACTGACTGGGGAGATGCCATCCCTATGTTCACTTGGTGCTAAATCCTACTCCCAACCGAAAGACACTAAAATACTAACTGGACTGATAACTAATAACTGATAAGCTCAGCTTATGGTATTCTGAAAATAACAGGCATACGGATTCTGAGGTAATTATTAACATTTAAACTGATAATGCTCAACATGATCATGGTGGTCTGAATATGATATTAAAATCATGATCTGACTTACTTGTTTCTTAAAAAAATAGAAATTATGTAAAACATATGGGTATCGGGTGTTCATAACCTGCCAACACTGAATAATTATAAAGTATAATGTTAAAGCTTAAAACTTTGGGATTGAATCATGGTTCAAAGACTCAAAAGCATAGACATTTCATCAAACACTTGGGAATCATGAACTTGAATATGGGAATGTCTTAATCATGGGAGCATAGCATGATTACATGACTAAATCAATAATAGGGGATTCAACATGGAATTCACTTGAAATAGGGCATGAGAAACGGAAATTCATAGCATAGAAAGGTCAAAGCTTGCATGGGATCATACATGGGATGAATCAAATTAAAAAAACCATGGAAACATGAAATTCAATCTTTATTGAACACATAAAATAACATAATGATAGAAAAATCATTCTTTAATTAAAAGAAAAGGGTTTTTGGGTTCCTTGAGTTAAAAGGGGACCTATGGATAAACTCTCACATACCTTAAACCCTTAATCTTGGGAAAGAAGCACCATTCTTGAAGTTTTATTGAAGGTTCTTAACTTGGGAACTTGAATTCTTGGTTTCCTAGGAGAAAAAGGAATTGAATTTGTTCTTGGGGATGACTAGGGTTTTCTTGAGAGGAGAATTTGAGAAGATGGGCAAAATAATGCCCTAACTGGTGCCCAAATCATATTATGAATGATTGGATTAAGGTGGAAAAAGACTCAATTTCCCCTCAATCATTTAAACCAAAAATTTGTAATTGGAATGCAAATTAAAGGCTCATCGCGATGCAGTCTTATCACGATGGCTTACTGGTTCTGACAAAATTGATCATAACTTTTCGCTCGGGTATCAGATTAAGGAAAAATTGGTATCATTGGAAAGCTAATTCAATTATGTACAAGTTGGTGGGTCTTGAGATGAAAAATTTCATATATGTCAAAATTTATACACGTTCAAAGTTAACCCTTGCAGGCTCGAACACCAAACTTTGAACGAACCAAAGGCTCTTAGCTCAACTTTGTTAAAAGTGATTTTTGTGAACATTTTTCATCTCATAAGCACTTCACATAATAGGATAAAGATTATGACACATGTATTCAAATTATAAATCAAGAACTGGACACAACACCCTTATCGTGATGCGGTATATGTGCCAATGGGAATAGCATCACGACGCAAGGCTAGCGCATCGACTTGTTGGATTCGTGATCGAAAAATGACCCAAACCTCATCCAAAAAAATCCTAAACTCCCCTGAGACATAATTATTACATACCTTAACATGAATTAACTTAAAAACTAATGTCTCGAGGTCAGAAAGATCAAAATAAAAATCCTCAAAGTTTAGGGGTCTTGAAAATGGCTGTCCCCAATACTTACTAAAAATTTCAAGCCTTAAACCCCTTATGCAACTAAGAGCTAAATCGAGTTATGATTAGTATGGGGTATCACATGAACAAATAATGTTAAGGCACTTCCAGTTGCACGTTGAACTAAAAATGTCATATGTTTATAAACTAGTAGAGAAAACGAGGTTCATGTTGGACAAACTATCCACATAGGTCGAGTACAACAATAGAGAAGCATCACTTGACTGGATTCTTTGAATGATCAAAGGGATTGATATCATACTAAAACAAGTGCGATGGGCCATCATCTATCAGCACCAAACGACTTTATGAATCAATATCTATGTCATATTTACAAATGACTCATCATAATCCCTAAAATTACTAAACACAGTTTGGATGGTGGTTAAATCCTAGACAGTGAAACTATCTACACTGAAGGTCGAGTACAGCAATAGAGAAGTATCAATTGACTAGTTTTCTTTGTTTGATCAAAGGGATTGATGACAAACTAAAATGAGTACAATCGGGAATCATATATCAATGCTAGACTTCTTTATGGACCAGTCCTTTTGTTGTTTATCAAAAGGTGGAGGCTGCTGGTTTGATACTCTAATGACATTATCTTAACAAATGTCTGATCGTAATTCCTGAGAGTACTCAACTTGGTGTGAATAGTGGTTTAACTAGACAGTCAAACTATCCATAGTGCAGGTCAAGTACAGTAATAGAGAATTATCACTTGGCTGGTTTTCTTTGTTTGATCAAACAAATTGATAGCAGTCTGAAATGAGTATGATAGGCATCATCTGTCAGTACCAGAGACACCTTTATGAATCAGTCCATTTTCTATTCATTGATAGGTGGAGACTGCTAGTTTGATTCTCCAACGCTGTCAGCTTCACAAATGCTTGTGTTGTATCGGGTAGACAATCTGTATGTTTACATAATATACACTTCAATCTATATGCAAGATTGTTTCAAGAACAACACCTTCAACATAATTTCAAAATGAACTATCACATAAGTATGTTTATCAACTCTTTTTAAAGAAATAAGATAAAGTAGAAGTAGAACCAAGTCCTCCGATTTCATGGAGTTTTCTTAAGGAATTAATTCCTCTCAAGTACTCGAGATTGTGGAATTTTTTATCCAAGGTTAAAATGGATCACAATATGAAGGTAGCAGTACCTCAAATTTTTAGATTACGCGAACACACTTTACGGCTGATGATCACAAAGAGTTTTTGGAAGAACAAGAATCTTTTTCGTCACTTAAAAATTATTTCTATACCTGAGGAGAAGTTCAGGTATTTATAGCCATCAAGTGTTCCTTCAGAAAAGAAGTAGTGTCATTTTCTCGAAGGGTTGCATCCTTTCGAGGTGCGTTTTTGTATTCATTGGAGAAAATATTTTTATTGGATTTTTGGATTAAGAAATTCACTTGTTTTTTCCAAGTCTCAAATAAACTTTTTCCAAAAAATTATCTGAATCCGAAGCCGAGCGAGCGACGACGGTGCAAAGCATCTCTTGGTTCTTGCCTCACTGTCCATTTGAAGGTGTGTTTCTTAATAAAAACACAAGAGAGTTGCTTTCTCCCACCAATGTGGGAGAAGTAGACTTTTCTTTATGTGAGTAAGCTTTACTTTTAAGTGAAAGCTCACTTTCCCTCTAACGATTCCCTCCATTTTCCATTCACACATCCAACTTGAACCTAATAATCCCGCACATGAATGGGGAATGGCTATATTATCAAAATTTATGGACAAGTATGTGATCAACAAGAAAATGCTGATTGCATCTGGATAAATGGGTTTTTCTTTGAACTTTTTGTAGTGAACATGCATCGGATGCACTCGGTCAATTGGTAGGTTTGATATCTTTGAACCTCAGACTTTAATGTATATCTAGACAACACATGTCACACAACCAATCTTTTACCATTTATGGTTCTCACTATTTTTTTCTTTTCAGCCATAAACACATCCTGATTTCACGAGAGCATAGAAAATAGACCTTTACTAACATTCTCCTTGAAGCGGCTTCAACTTCACCCTGACATAGGTGATTTCTAAACTTTCAATCCTATATATTAAACTATTTGGTCAAATTTTTCAAATTTAGATAATCATTAAAAATCTTCACACCATAAGCCTTATCCTTATTTCTTAAACATTGTCTACATCATGAGAACGGGTTAGGTATATTGACAATGTTAGACCGTCAGTCACAACTTTGTTTGATCTCCTTGAACCTAAATCGTGGAATATCCATTCTACTAAGTAGAGTTAACGCCATTCTGCTAGGACGTAAACCCATTCCCTTCTATTTTCTCTTAACTCCCACTCTAGATAGGCCTTTTATAAGTGGATCCGACGCATTATCCTTTAACTTCACATAGACAAAATCGATAATTCCACTAGAGAATAGTTCTCTAATGATATTATATCTCCATCTTATATGATGAGATTTACCATTATACATCATGCTCCCTTCCCTACCTATCGCCTCTTGGCTATCACAGTGTATACATACTGTAGCCAATGGTTCGGGCAAATAAGAAATATCCTCTAAGAAATTCCGAAGCCATTCATCTTCTTCACTGACTTTATCTAATGCAATAAATTTAGGTTCCATTGTGGAATGGGCAATACATGTCTGTTTGGACGATTTTCAAGAGACTGCTCCTCCACCTAAAATAAATACATATCCACTCGTGGATTTTACTTCATTTGATCCGATGATCCAATTTGCATCACTATATCCTTCAATTACTACTGGATATTTATTATAATGCAAAGAATAGTCTTTATTGTACTTAAGATACCCCAGAACTCTTTTCATTGCCATTCAATGAGTTTTATTGGGATTATTTGTGTACCGACTTAATGTACTAATGGCACATGTTATGTTTGTCCATGTACAATTCATGATATACATTAAACATCCCAACTCACTTGCATAGTCCAACTGTGAGTCACTTTCACCTTCATGATTTTGAAGTGCAAAGCTCACGTCCAATGGATTCTTGGCAATAACAAAATCCAAATACTTAAACTTGTCAAGTACCTTTAATATAATGAGACTGTGATAACGTCAACCCTTATGGAGTTTTATTTATTCTTATTCCTAAGATCACATCTGCAACTCCAAGGTATTTCATACAAACTTTCTCTCAAGCATTCATTTTGTAGAATTTATGTCAGAAATGTCTCTATTACTGATCAATATGTCATCCACATATAAATAAACAATGACCTTGTGATTTGGAGTATCTTTAATGTAAACACATTTATCACATTAATTTATCTTAAATCCGTTTGCCAACATGGTTTGGTCAAACTTTGCATGCCACTGTTTAGATACTTGTTTTAGTCCATAAATCAACTTATCAAGTTTACACACCTTTTTTTCTTTATCAAGAACCACAAAACTCCCGAATTATTTCATGTAAATTTTTTCCTCTAATTCTCCATTTAGGAATGTTGCTTTCACATCTACTTGATGGTTTTCAAGACCATATACTGCCTCCAAGGCAATTAATATTCAAATTGATGTTATACTTATTATAGGCGAGTATGTATCAAAATAATCAAGGTCTTCCTTCTGTTTGAAGCCTTTTATTACTAGTCTTGCCTTGTATTTGTCAATAGTACTATCAGCTTTTATTTTTATTTTGAAGATCTATTTAGAACCTAAAGGTTTATTTTCTGGAGGAATATCAACCAATTCCTAAGTATGGTTGCTGAAGATTGATTCAATCTCACTATTGACTACCTCTTTCCAAAAGAATGAGTCTGAAGATGACATTGCTTCTTTAAATATTGAGGCTCATTTTCTAGGAGAAATGTTACAAAATCTGATCCAAATGAAGTTGACATTCTTTGGCGTGTACTACATCATGGATTCTCATCATTATATATATCCTCGCTTGGTTCATCTCGAGGCCGTTTAGACCCTTCACTAGACTGTTCTTATCTAGTTCTATACGGATAAATGTGTTCAAAAAATTCAGTATTATTTGATTCAATTATCATATTTTAATTGATATCCGGATGTTTGGATTTATGAACCTAAATTAGACATGCTTTACTACTTTTAGAATATCCTATGATTACACAGTGCATAGTCTTAGGTCTTATCTTCACCCTTTTAGGCATACGAATTTGAACTTTTGCTAGACACCCCCACACTTTGAAATATTTCAAGTTAGGTTTTCTTTCTTTTTATTTTTTCATATGGAATTGATAGGTCATATTATAGGGTACTCTATTGAGTATGCAGTTAGCTGTAAGGATACCTTCCCCCCATAAGTTTTGTGGTAAACCTGAACTTATAAGTTAGGAATTCTTCATTTCTTTTGAATTTTGGCTTTTCTTTTTCGCAATACCATTAGATTAAGGTGAATACGGGGTTGTAGTTTGATGGACAATTCTATTTTCTGCATAAATTTCCGCAAAAGGAGATTCATATTCTCCATCCCTATCACTTATTATTTTAATCTTTTTCTCTGATTTTCAACTTCTATTTTATATTGCTTAAACGCATCTATTGATTCATCCTTACTTTTATCAAATAGACATAATAATACCTAGTGTATTCGTTAATACAAGTTATAAAATTCTTTTTCCTACCATGAGATGGTGTTGACTTCATATCACAAATGTCAGCATGGATTAAGTCTATGGGATTGAAATTCCTTTTAACAGACTATTATGGATGCTTAGCATACTTACATTCCACACACGTTTAACATTTTGATTTATTGCACTCCAAGTTTGGAAAAACTTATAAGTTAATAAGTTTTCGCAAAGTTTTGTAATTGACATGTCCTAATAGTTCATACCACAATTCATAAGACTCAAGCAAGTAACAAGAAATAAAACTTTTGTTGATTTCAATTGTCATTACATTCATCTTAAATAGGCCCTCGGCGAGGTAGCCTTTTACTAAGTATAATCTTGTTTTAAAAAAATGCACATTTTAATTCATTTTTGTCAAGAAGTGATACAGAAATCAAGTTCTTTCTCAGCTCCGTTACATAAAGGACATTGTTGAGAGTCAACAATTTTCCTGACGTCATTTTCAAGCAGGTTTTTCTCATCCCTTCAACCTTAGCTATTGCGGAGTTTGCCATATAGACCTTCTCCTCATCTTGATCCAGAACATATGTAGAAAATAACTCTTTGTTGGCGCAAACATGGCGGGTGGCACTAGAATTCATCCACCATTCTCTAGGATTTTCCACTAAGTTGCATTTGAAAAGCATAGCACATAGATCATCAATTTTGTTTTTGGACTCATCCATGTTGGCTTATTCCTTCTTCTTGCGTTTCTTTGGGGCACGACAATCTACTGACTTGTGGCCAATCTTACCATAATTAAAGCATTTGTCCTTGAATTTCTTCCTTGGAGGATTACTTTGTTGTCCATCTTTCTTCCGTTTCTTTGAGTTGTTATGGTCGTCTTCCATAATGTTATCTCCACTCATTGCAAAATTTTCTTTCGATCTTCTCTCGGTGACTTTGTTGTATTCCTCAATGATCAACCTCACAATGAGGTCTTCGATAGTTATCTCCTTCCTTTTGTGTTTTAAGTAATTTTTGAAGTCCTTCCACAAAGGTGGCAAACTTCTCTATTATTGTTGTAACTTAAAAGGTCTCTTTCACAACCAAACCTATAATAAAGATCATATGAATGTTGAGAACAAATGTAACATGTCCAAATAAGGTATTAACTAGATTCATACCTTCAGCAAGGAGATCGTGGATGATAACTTGCAATTCCTATACTTGAGATACGACAATCTTACTGCCAATCATCTTGTATTCAAGGAAACTTGCAACAAAGAACTTCTCAGTTCCAGCATCCTTTGTTATATACTTTTGTTATAGAACATTCCACAATTCTTTTGATGTCTTCATTCTGTTGTACACGTTGTATAGATCGTCTCGGAGGCAACTTAGTATATAGTTTTGCATAAAAAATTTGATGTTTTCATGCCTCTATTATAACAAACCACTCCTTGTATGATGTACCTTCAGGAACTTCTGGAATATCTTCAGATATGAACTTTTCAAGAGACAAAGTTGTCAAATAGAAGAACATCTTTTGAGACCAATGTTTAAAATCTATATCCAAAATTTTTTTGGGCTTCTCCACTAGTGCCATAGCGGGTGGCGTAGTTGTGCGACTTGTTATAGCAACATTCGTTACTGCTACACTTGTCCCACCATAAGTTACTTGACCACCAATAGTCATTTTTCCTATCACAAAAAGTCAATCAACTTTAGTATATCAAAATACTTATTATAAAGTTGTAGCAACTTTAAAACTACTTGTTTCTAGTTTAACGATAAAGATTTTATCTCTTCTAATCATTAACCGAGTGATATTTAACTTGTGATGATGTTTTTCTGTCTTCAAATCACTCGTAAACATAGTAGAAAGCATAAATCTTTGTTCTCTAGAAACCAAACAATACAAATTATAAATTAATTCCTTAAGATTGTTATATCGGGTACACAATCTGTATGCTTCCACAATATACACTTCAATCTAAGTTCAAGATAGTTTCAAGAACAACAATGAATTTTAACACCTTCAACACAAGTTTAAAATCAACTATCAAATCTATGTGAATTTAAAAAATGTTGCTCACTGAACTATCCTTTTATTATGACAAGCACATACATATATAAATACCTTTGTTTCGTCTCTTGAGTCTTATGTAATCTTCTTTCCCCTTCACAATAATGTGTTGAGTCTAGAATTAAGCATTGAATAAAGAAGATAGACATTAAAAGATGTTCAATAAACATAAAACCAATAAATATTTTGAACAAGAGGATGTGTAAATAAAAATTCAGTACTTGGACAACATTTTGAGCAGAAATTGCATCTTGAAAATGTATAAAGCCACAACAATATCCATCCGACGTTCAAAATAACTTATTATAAGGTTTAAGAAAATGATAAACCAACAATAATAACAGAAAAAAGTACATGAAAAATATATACCTCATAAGTTTTGAGTTGAACGTCATGAATGTGAACTGGTCCAAACTCTTCGACAACAGCGTGGAGATCACTTTGTGTTGTGTTTGATGACAATCCTCCAATATATATCGACTTATATATGGCATGTAAATGTATAACTCAACAATTGAATTAAAATTCTAAAAGCTCCATCAACTATTTGATTAAAGCAATGCAAATTTACGTTGGACATCATCATAATTGTCTTGTGCAACATTGGTTGGAGGAGCTGCAACTTTCTCCACACCACCTGAACTAGACATCAATGCCTACACAAAGCTATTGGATTGAGTAGTTTTAGGTGTTGTTGAGAGACCAATATTTGTAGCAACACTATCAATCCTGTGTGGTGTATTTTTTGGTGATGAATGTCTACCTTGCTTTATCTATAGAAAATAATTTACGAAAAGTTTTATGATGTCTATATAAGTACTAGTATATGATACAAATGACTCATAAAAGTATGACTAACCATTGAAGCATAGCTAACTTTCAGAGCCTCATTAGCAATGATTGGACCCGTCTCGACAAGTACTTGTTCTTCTTTTTGGCTTGAAGCAACAATATTTTCAGCTTTGCTCTCAGTAGAAACAGCCTTTCTACTTCACCAGAGGTAGAGGTATGATCTGCGTACATCTTACCCCCCTCAGACCCCACTAGGTGGGAATACACTGGGTTTGTTGTTGTTGTTGTTGTTGTTGCTCTCAGTAGCTAGTAATTCAAATGAAGAACAACTTAATATAGTAATAATAAAGGTTAAGTTATACACTGACAAGTCAAATATTTTTACAATAAGATCATAATAACGATCAACAAAAATTAAAGTTGACATAGTGCCGAAGCAATTGGAGAAAAAAATGTCGAAAGTAAAAGGATATACCTAAAGGAGAAATTGGAGCATTTTCATCTACCTTTTCCTCAATGATTTTTGAAGATTCTTCTATGCCGATAAATCCAAAAATATCATTCAACACATAATATCTCATCTCTTGTGGAGTAAGAAAAAAAGTTTGAGAAAACCTTTTTCTCGACTCGTCTTGCCCTATCAAGGACCCTGTCACCACTACAAGAACACCTCCAGTAACAGATGATTGGGAGTCAATAGTTGTGACTTCCACCTTGTTACTCTTAAAGTGAGATGAAACTATAAATTCGTGTATGCCTTGAAATTATATAGATATCAAAAACTATTAATACCCCCTTTGTCAAAAATAAGAAAATGTTAAGCCAAAAATTATTCAGTAAAAACTCAAGCATCAATGATAATGATAAAATTAAAAATAAAAACAAATTTTTATTCAAATTTAAAGATACTGAAACTTTAATGATAAATAACAAACACTTCTTGTGAGAAATTACAAACAAATATTCCACAAAGTTGTACAATAACAATTATGGCACAAGTAAAATATACAATAAGGTCAATCTTAATTCAATGCCTATATGTATACATTGATCATTTTAATTAATTTACCAATTTATTAGAAGCATGTACAACAAAGAAACACTATATGATTCAAAGGCCTAACAAACTATTCATCATAAATCTTAAGCAAGTAAATGTATAACATAGAAACACTATAAGATTCAAAGTCCTAACAAAATGTTCATCATATATTTTTTTATAATATAATACTTACTTCAGAAGTTGTCACATACTTAATTTCACCATGTGGCAATGGCCAATTTAGGACACTATTATTCTTGTAAAATCGATATGACTAATGGATTAAATTCTGTAAAATATGATAGTATTGATTCACGAAAGAGATGGAAACAGTTTCAACAGTGTGCTTGGTTGATTGAGTTACCATTTTTGCACTGCAATAAATTAAATAAATAGATAATTAATCAAAACTAATTTAATTAATTTAGATTTTAAAAAAATAACATATAGTCAAAGACAGATATATTTTAAATTAAAAGAAAAAGTTATAAATGCAAATGAATAGTTTAAAGAGCGTAAACATCTAGGCAAAGACCTTTTATCTATCATTAGGTAAAAATAATTTGATAATTAAAAAAATAATAATAAATAAAGATCCTTTTGAATTATTCAAAAAAATTATGTCAAATTAAAATCTCTTTTGAGTATGCTACGATAGTCATCATATCACAAAAAATAAAAGTTATAAATAATCATCAAAAATATTTAAT
>NW_025873824.1:4233-9420 GCF_002878395.1 Capsicum annuum | reverse complement strand
TTCAGAATCTGTATTACTTGTTTTTGGAGATTAAATCTTAAGCCTTCTACTCCATTTGAGTTTAACTAGTGATTAGAAGACATAAAATCTTCATCACAAGTTTAAAAATTCAATCTGTTGACAATTGAAAGTCATAAAAACTTCATTGTTAACTAGAAACAAGAAGAAAAGTTTAAAATTTTATTCAACTTTATAATTAGTATTCCGAAAAATACTAAATTTTTATGTCTTGTGGTGATAGAAAAATGGCAATTGAAAGTCAAATGCATGATGATGCTACGACTGTGGCGGCGACTATCATTGCTACGACAAGCCGTGCAAATGCTCCGCAACATATGTCACCTGTGGAAAAGCCCGAAAAGTTTACGAGCATCGACTTTAAGAGATGGCAGCAAAAGATGTTCTTTTACCTCACAACTTTGTGTCTGCAATGGTTCACTATATAAGACGCTCCTGAGGTGCCCGAGGGAACCTCGGACAAAGAGCGTTTGTAATTGTACAAGCTTGGAAACATTCAGACTTCTTTTGAAGGAATTATATTCTGCGTGGTCTCCAAGATGACCTTTACAATGTTTATAGTGGAACTAAGACATCGAAGGAATTGTGGAGGGCACTTGAACGAAAATATAAGACAGAGGATGCGGGAATTAAGAAATTCCTTATTGCAAGATTCCTGGACTTTAAAATGATAGATAGCAAATCAGTTGTCTTTCAAGCGTAGGAATTGCAAGTAATCATTCACGATCTCCTAGCAGAAGGTATATCTTTGAAAAATACTTTAGTTGAACAAATTGAAAATGTTCTTAGAACTCACATAAACTATTTTGTAGGTTTGATTGTGAATGATGCATTTCAAGTAGCAGCGATCATTGAGAAGCTACCACCTCTGTGGAAAGATTTCAAAAACTACTTGAAGCACAAATGCAAGGAGATTACTGCCGAAGATCTTATTGTCCAATTACGTATTGAAGAGGATAATAAAGGCTACCGAGAGAAGGTCAAAAGGAAATTCTACAATTAATGGAGCACATATTGTATAAGATGACCAAAATAATTCTAAGAAAAGGAAGAAAGTTGAACAAGGAAGCTATCAACTCAAAAAGATATTCAAGGGAAAATACTTCAATTGTGGAAAGATTAGCCGTAAGTTCATGGATTGTCGTGCCCCGAAGAAAGTCAATAAAAAGAATCAAGCAAATATGATTGAATCCAACAAAGAATGCGATGATCTGTGTGCTATGTTCTCAGAATGCAACTTGGTGGGGAATCCTCGTGAATGATGGATGGATTCTGATGCCACCCGCCATGTATGTGCCAACAAAGAGTTGTTTTCGTCATTCACTCTGGCGCAAGTAGAAGAAATGATCTAAATGGCTAACTTCGCTACTTCCAAGGTAGAAGGAACAGGAAAAATATGCTTGAAAATAACTTCAAGAAAGGTCTTGACACTTAACAATGTCTTGTATGTTCTGGAGTTACATAGGAATTTAATTTTTGTTTCACTTCTAGAAAAGAATGGATTCAAATATGTAACCATTTATGAAAAAATTGTAATTAGCAAAGGAGAAATGTATGTAGGAAAAGGCTGTCTTACCGAGGGCCTTTATAAGATGAATATAATGAATGTTGAAATAAATAAAAGTTCAAATTCTTTTTATTTGCTTGATTCTTATGAGTTATGGCATGAACGTTTAGGCCATGTTAATTACAAAACGTTACAAAAACTGATTAACTTAGAAGTTTTGCCAAACTTTAAGTGCAATAAATCAAAGTGTCAAACGTGTGTAGAATCAAAGTATGCAAAGCATCCTTATAAGTCTGTTGAAAGAAATTCCAATCCTTTAGACTTAGTACACACTGACATTTGTGATATGAAGTCAACACCATCACATGGTGGGAAAAAGTATTTCATAACTTTTATTGATGATTGCACTAGATATTGTTATGTCCATTTGCTAAATAGTAAGGATGAAGCAATAGATGCATTTAGGCAATATAAAACTGAAGTTGAAAATTAATTAGATAAAAAGATAAAAATGATAAGAAGTGATAGGGGTGAAGAATATGAATCTCCTTTTGCCGAAATATGTGTAGAGAATGGAATTGTCCATCAAATTACAGGCTCGTATTCACCTCAATCTAATGAAATTGCGGAAAGAAAAAATCAAACTTTGAAGAAAATAATGAATGCCTTGCTTATAAGTTCCGATTTACTGCAAAACTTATGGGGGCAGGCTATCCTTACAGCCAATCGTATACTCAACAGAGTTCCCCATAGTAAGACACAATCAATTCTTTATGAAAAATAGAAAAGAAGGAAACCCAACTTGAAATATTTCAAAGGGTGGGGGTGTTTAGCAAAGGTCCAAATTTCTATGCCTAAAAGGGTTAAGATAGGACCTAAGACTGTGGACTGTGTGTTCATAGGATATACTAAAAGTAGTAAAGGATGTCGATTTTTGGTTTATAAATCTGAACATCTGGACATTAATGAAAATATGGTAATTGAATAAGACAATGCCGAATTCTTTGAAAACATTTACCCGTATAAAATTAGACATGAACAGTCTAGTGAAGGATCTAAACAACTTCGAGATGAACCAAGTGAGAATGTACATAATGAAGAAAATCCAAGACGTAGTACAAGTTAAAGAAAGTCTACTTTATTTGGATCGAATTTTGTAATATTTCTCTTAGAAAATGAGCCTCAAACATTTAATGAGCGATGGCATCTTTGGACTCATCCTTTTGGAAAGAGGCAGTCAATAGTGAGATCGATTCAATCTTAAGCAACCATACATAGGAATTGGTTGATCTTCCTTCCAAAAATAAACCTTTAGGTTCCAAATGTATCTTTAAAAGGAAGAGGAGAGCGGATGGTACTATTGACAAATACAAGACAAGACTTATAGTAAAATACTTTAAACAAAAAGAAGGCCTTGATTACTTTGATACATTCTCGCCAGTAACAAGGATAATATCAATTCGAATATTAATTGCCTTGGTTGCGGTATATGATATTCAAATCCATCAAATGGATGTAAAAACTGCATTCCTAAATGGAGAATTAGAGGAAGAAATTTTCATGGAACAACCTGAGGGTTTTGTGGTTCTAGGAAAAGAAAATAAGGTGTGTAGACTTATTAAGTCGTTGTATGAACTAAAGCAAGCACCTAAACAATGACATGCAAAGTTTGACCAAATCATGTTGGCAAACGGGTTCAAGATAAATGAATGTGATAAATGTATTTTTATTAAAGACACTCCAAATCACCAAGTCATTGTTTGTTTATATGTGGATGATATGTTGATCATCAACAGAGTCATATCTGAAATAAATGCAACCAAATGAATGCTCAAGAGCAAGTTTGATATGAAAGACCTTGGAGTTGCAGATGTGATCTTAGGTATAAGAATCTATCATACTCCACAAGGGTTCGTATTGTCACAGTCTCATTATATCAAAAATGTACTTGACAAGTTTAAGAATATGGAATTTGGTATTGCCAAGACTCCATTAGATGTGAGATTTGCACTTCAAAAGAATGAAGGTGAAAGTGAATAAAAATTGGAGTACGCAAAAGTATTAGGATGTTTAATGTGTATAATGAAGTGTACACGACCAGACATAGCATGTGCTATTAGTAAATTGAGTCGGTACACGAGTAATCCCAAAAAAACTCATTGGATGGCAATGAAAAGAGTTTTGGGGTATCTTAAATACACTCAAGACTATGCCTTGCATTATAATAAATATCCTGTTATAGTTGAAGGATATACTGATGCAAATTGGATCACCAGATCGAACGAAGTAAAATCCACAAGTGGATATATATTTACTATCGGTGGAGGAGCAGTCTCTTGGAAATCATCCAAACAGACTTGTATTGCTCGCTCTATAATGGAATATGAATTTATCGCATTAGATAAAGCCAGTGAAGAAGCAGAATGGCTCTGAAATTTCTTGGAAGATATTCCGTATTGGCCCAAGCCAGTGGCACCAGTGTGTATACACTGTGATAGCCAAGCGACAATAGGTAGGGCAGGGAGCATGATGTACAACGGTAAATCTCGTCATATATAATGGAGACATAATACTATTAGGAAACTTCTCTCTAGTGGAATTATCGCTGTTGACTACATAAAGTCAAAGAATAATGTGTCGGATCCACTTACAAAAGGTCTATCTAGAGAAAGAGTGGAAAGGACATCCAAGGAAATGGGTTTAAGGCCTAGGACAAGTCTACGTGGTGGTAACTCTACCTAGCAGACTAGAGATCCCAAGAGCTAGGTTCAAGGAGATCAAACAAAGTTGTGTCTAGAAGGTTCAGCATTGTCAATTACCCAACCCATTCTCATAATGTAGACAATGTATATTAGACTAGGATAAGACTTAGGGTGAAAAGTCTTTTAATGTATCTAAATTTGGCAGATTTGACCAAATAGTTTAATCTATAGGATTGAACATTTAGAAATCACCTACATGAGGGCGAAGTGGAAGCCGCTTCAAGGAAAATGTTAGTAAAGGCCTATTCTCTAAGCTCTCACAAAATCGAGAAGTGTTCATGGCTGAAAAGAACAAAATCGTGAGAACCATAAATGTTAAAAGATTTGTTGTATGACATGTATTGTCTAGGTGTACATTAAAGTTTGACAGTTTAAAGTTATCAAATCTACCGATTGACCGAGTGCATCTGATGCATATTCACTACGGAAAGTTCAAAGGGAAACCCACTTATCCATATGCAATCAGTCTTTGCTT
Source organism: Capsicum annuum (assembly GCF_002878395.1). NCBI lineage: Eukaryota > Viridiplantae > Streptophyta > Magnoliopsida > Solanales > Solanaceae > Capsicum > Capsicum annuum. The sequence goes on along the minus strand of NW_025873824.1, from coordinate 4,658 downwards.
GATGATCACATATTTGTACATAAAATTTTTACCAAAAATAGCCATTCCCCATTCATGTGGGGCATTGTTGGGTTCATAGTATATGAAAGAAGTGCGGATGGAAAAATAAAGAGTAAAATAGTGGAGGAAAGGAGACAGTAAAATTGAAAGTGTACTCCCAAATTAGAAAATTTACTTTTTCTCCCACATTGGTGAAAGAAGAGAACTTGGAAGTGTTTATAATCAGGAACACTTACTTCACATGGTAAGTGAGACAAGAAATAAGAGGTGCCTCACGCCGTCGTCGTCGTCGCTCGCTCGGCTCGACTTTGAATTCAAATTTGGATTCAAATTTTTCAAATGATCGATCGATAAGATCTATCTTTTCAGACAAAAACTTATTTGATATCCAAACATACCAAAGGAAAAAACGCAAGAAAATTTTT
>NW_025873824.1:0-4133 GCF_002878395.1 Capsicum annuum | reverse complement strand
TGTTTCAAGTGAACTGATGCATGCTTCAGAAGGATGCAATCCTTCAATGAAGTAACACACTGTTTCACGAAATGAGATGACTATTCAAAAAAAGATGCACTCTTTGATGAACAGATATGAATTTTCAGAAAGAGGTGCAACCTTTAAAGTGAACCATTGCCTCTTTTCGGAAGAGGCATGTTGTGTCTATATAAATCTGCTTTTATTCACAGGTTTAGATACAAAAATTACATAATAAAAACTTTCTTCTTGCCTTAAAAATATTCTGTGTGATCACTCAAAACATTCAGTGAGTTTGAAGATATTCCAGTTGTTTGAGGTACCGCTACAGTTAGTTTGTTTGGCCATTTTATCCTGGGAGGAAAATTCCGCAACCTCGGGTACAGTGAGGGGAATTATTTCCTTAAGAAAAGTTCGTGAATTTGGGTGACTTTGCTATTTTTGTTTCATCTTTATTTCTGAAAATAAAATACACCTCTTATAAAGATCACTTTGATCTTGGGTTGAGGGTATTTTTTGTACTTAATTGTGTTCTTATTCTTAAACTTGAACTAGTTGAAGTGGTTGTTTCTAGTATACAAATTCTTTGTAACACCCCGATTTTCTAAATCGGAATGCTACACGATGCTCATGACCCTGAAGGACCACAAGCTAACACATGATGATATCTGTACCTGTATACTGTATAATATATCATAAAATGTGGAAACATGAACATGAAAGGCCATAAGGTTCGAACTGAATAAACGTCTGATAACAAAATGTCTAAAAAAGGTATACAATACCAAAACAAGTCATAAATACTGAAAATAATGAGATCTGAGTATTTAATCTGACATCTAGTCTGAAAGCCTCTAACTGAACTGAATAAGGAGTTGAAAGAACATGTCTCCAACTAACTCCATCTAGCAACTGAATAGTAAATGTAGCAATAATCATATCGTCCTCAAATGAGAAGGACTCACTACAAACTCTAAAAATTGAAATGCTACTGCTGATCTGGAGCTCATGCCTTTGAATCTATGGTGTAATATAAGAGAAAGCACCATAGCATAAATGCGTCAGTACGTCTGAATATACTGAGTATACGAGACAGGTAGGCTAAATGTAAAGGGTTATATGCGTGAACAATACTGACTAATATGAATGTGAGAATACATACATGCATAAACAACTATAACTGAACTCGTGATGATGCTGACTACTGAGTCTGAATGCTGACGACATGACTTTACTGTTACTGAGGTACTGAAAAGATTATTAACTATTTCTGACAGTTCAAATTATGAAGAACTGGTTTGAATGACTATGTCTAACAGTCCTGAAACTGAATACTGGTAACGTGAGCTATGACAACTGATATAGCTGACATAACTGTAATGATCGGACTAATCAATATAGACGATACTGAGCGATTATATCTGCCAGTCTAAGTTCTGATGGAACTATCTGAGTTCCGTTCTACTTGGAGTAACTAAATATGAGATCAGTCCTATCTAGCGAGTGATCACGAGTATACTAATAATAAGGATGATTTGACTTAGTCTAAGATCAGTCCTATTTAGCGGGTGATCTTTAAATCTAATTATTCTGATACTGAGATCAGTCCTAGCTAATGGGTGATCTTGAAGTGTATTTACAATGATAAGCATTGACTGTATCTAACAGTACTGAATTTGTACTACCAAGCTGAGTTGACTGTGTCTGAAAGCCCTAATTTTGTAACTAAAACTGTGGGATGTGTTCATCTAACCGACATGCCCCAAGATAAGCTGATTGGGGTCCAATCTCTGCCCTAACTGGAAGGGTGTTAGTACCGCGCCACCAGTAAAGACATCTGCTGTGGAGTCAGTTCTAATCTAGAGGGTGACTCTTGAGATCAGTCCTATACATATAAATATGCTAACGGGTGACCCCTGAGTATGTCAGTCCTATCTAACGAGTGATATCTCGTACCTACGCTGGCAACGTAGTTCTGGAACTTAGGGATTTCTTCTAGGGATCTCAGTCCTATTCTAGTGGGTGAGTCCCCATCCCTAGGTTCGCTCGGTGCTGAATTCTAGTGGGTGAGCCCCTATCCCTAGGTTCGCTAGGTGCTGAATCCTACTTCCATCTAAAAGACACTGAACTGAATAACTGGGCTGAACTAAATAACTTAACTAAACTGATTTGCTGAATTGATACTGATTAACTGAACTAAAAATAGTGGTATTGTCTAGCGGAGCTAAAACTGAGTTTACAGGATTCTGATGACGGATGGAATATAATGAGTTCTAAGGACTGATTAAGAGTACTGAAGTTACCGAGATTACTTAATTTTCCTGAGTCACCTGACTGACTGATTTTTATAGATCATGGCTTGATTGAGAGTATCTGAAAACATGGCATGGCTCTAGGCACACAGCTATATTTTTTGGGTACAAATACCCTCAGGACTCGATGGAAGGAAACTGACACACATGACTGACTTGATCATAAGAGTAGTGTCCATAATCCACAATATCATAAATAAGGGATTTCATACTAAGCATGGTTCTCAACAATCTATTTCATGGGAGGGAATTTCATACCACATATATATACTTGCATAGCTTTCGATATCATGATCATTACATATTATAACCACAATCCATAATATCATAACTTGGGGAATTTCATGAAGTACATGGGTATTCTACATCTTGTACATGAGTGAGTTTTGTGAGTAAGTATAGCATGATTCCATAAGACTAGTTCATGAGTAATCCAATAGTGTTCACAAGACACATTATCAACATGGATGACATTGAATCATAGAGGCCTATCATGAATCCTTCCCTTAGTCACAATTTAGCTATAATGCATGATTTCTAGTCTCTTAGGTATTTTATCAAACACCTTACATGCACAACTTAGGCATAGGTGTAAATCATACAATTACTCATCATAAATAATCAAACTTACATGTTTTCAACTCATATGATGTCATAGATTCATAATAACACATAAATATTATATCTTGGCATCATTCAACATATAAACATGATCAACAATCCATTCATAACATGAAAACCATAATATATAGTTTTAAAAAAGGGTTCTTGAACTTCATGGACGAAAGGAGTCCATGAATAAACACACACATACCTTAGAAAGGAAACCTTGATGATTTGCTGGAGAGTTCTTGGATTGGGAAACTTAATTCTTGATTATCTTGGAAAAAGGCTTGAATCTTGCTTTTGAGAGATGGGCTTGACGAAAACCCTAATCTTGTGGTTGAGAGTGTAAGAGAGGATTTTTGAGATGCTTATCTGAAGAAAAATGGGAAAAATTATGCCTCTTTAGGGTTATAAGTCATGGAAGATGAAGGAAATAACCAAAATACCCTTGCAAAAATGCCCTTGAATTGCTGGAAAAATATACTTGACGCCATCCGTGACAGGCCGTCAGGTCCGTGATAGGCCGTCACGAATGGTCATCACAAAAGGAGTTCAAATTCTTGATTTTCTGCCCAGGGCTGATGACGTCATCAGAAATGTCGTCAGAATGTGACGACTTCATCAAAAATTTCGTCAGAAATGTGATAGCCCGTCAGAAACGTCGTCACCATTTTCCAGCTTGACATGCTGGAATAAAATGGGGATAACTCTTTGCTCCGATATCGGATTTAAGGAAAATTGGTATCGTTGGAAAGCTAATTCAATTATATATCTTTTGATAGGTTATGAGCTCAAAAATTCCAAGTATAATGAGAGATATTCTCGTTTGAAGTTGACTATACCAATATCCTTCTCAAGAATTCAATCGGTAAGGAATGTTTTGATTCGTCTGATAGCTGGGAGTTATTTGAAGCCTTAATATACATCTAAATTACTCATAAAACTATAAAATAACCGTGATGTACTATGCATGAGCTTGGTACATGGCTCTAATATTGGTTTGGATTTTTTGGGGTATTACATTCTTGTACCCGTAGAAGGAAGAATAACACCTTCTTCAACCCCCAATATGCTAATTAAAAGAAACCATACTTTTCTTCCCCGTATTACTCGAAATGAAACTTAATGTTCGAGGAAACAATACAGAAATATGGAACGTATTCTACAGAAGAAATTAATATTTGAATCAGAAAGTTAGATATTCAAATTGTGATT
>NW_025873823.1:0-1706 GCF_002878395.1 Capsicum annuum | reverse complement strand
TTGACAATTGTCAATTTTTAGTGGAACTCCGCGATAGTGGCGCGTCGTGGAGGACTGCAATTTCCCAATAGTCAATTTCCAGTGGCCTAGCACAATTGTGACGCGTCGCGTTGAAGTTCCCCCACCAGTGGGACAACGCTATGGCTCCGCATCGTAGGGACTCCCAGATTCCCATTTGTCAATTTCCAGTGAGCCACCGCGATTGTGGCGCGTTGCGGTGACCCATAAAATTGAGTTCCCAGTTTAATTTTTCCAGCTTCGTACAGAAGTTAAAAAGGGCACTTTGGACGTTTTTCAAGACTCTTAAACCATACAAACACCAAATCAAGGTCATTTACAAGCATTCTATAAAGTTTTTCTCAAGTTCTTTCTCAACGAAAACCCTAAGTATCCAAAATCTCTTCCAAGAATCTCAAGAATCCACCATAAATTTTCTAAATTGAGTCAAGATTTAAGGTTCCCAAGTCAAGGACTTCAAGAACCCTCATTCAAGAGTATGAATAGAGTTTTAAAAGCGAGAGTTCATCCAAAGCTTCTAATTCAAGGTATGTGGGGTTTTGAACAAGGATAATCCTTTCACCCTTGTGCCCAAAGGCTTATTTAAACTACAATTTTTCTGTAATTTACGAGATTTTACATGAAATTAAATTGGGTTTTTTCACCCATTGTTATTGGTTGCAAGCTTTTGTTGTTTCCTATGAATTGGGAGTCTAATGGCATGATTTTAACATATTTTCTTAAGAAATTATAGTTGAAAGGAGTAATAAGAAGTGAAAAGGACAGAGACACTTCCCAACCAGAAAGCAAAGTTCCCACTGATGGTATAGGATTTCATAGTTTCTATTGGGAGCAGGCTTTCGAATATATAAAACTCTATACCCCATGATTTTAATCTTTGAGAAGTTGATAGTTGAAATGTTTGAGATATTGAAGTATATGAGTATGTTGAGATTTTGAGATAAATTGCTGAAATTTCCAGATTTCTACATGAGTTATGAATCTATATGCTATCTATTATGCTTTTGATGAGTTCTAACTTGAGATTGAATTATGGGTTATTAAGCCCTACTTGAGACTTGAGATTTTATGAACTATTGTGCTATGAGCACCCATGATTTGAGTATTATGAGATTATTGAGAAATGTTTTGACCTAATGGTCATTGGGTTTTGAAATCTGCTCTACTACATGAGATTACAGATTTGATTATTGGGTTCTTATTGAACCATGATATTATTCTAAAGTGGATTTTCATGAGATGAGCGTAGATAATCTAAAGGGAGTAGTATTTAGCACTGAGCAGGTAAGTTACTATGATTTCTTACCCCAAAACTACGTGCCACCGTAGGTTGGGCCTGAGGCTGAGTTTATGATTATTATTGGGGATAAGGTCGAGTTGATATTGGGTTTGAGGTTGAGTTTGTTTAGTGATCACTGGACCTAGGTTATACTCCCTGGCAAGAGTATGACGCCTCTCCCCAACGTGAGGTCTCTTCCTTAGGAGGACAAAATGTTGGACTCTATGTAGCTTGCATGGTTTATGTCGATTAAGAGAAACTCCCCAAACTAAAGTATTTTCCATTGAGATAGAATATTTTTCCCTTAAAACTAAACCTTTGAGATAAGATATTTTTCCTTTAAAACTAAAATACTTTCCCTTGATATGAGTATTTTTCCCTAAAGCTTGAAATGAGATATTTTCCTAAC
>NW_025873822.1:0-12487 GCF_002878395.1 Capsicum annuum | reverse complement strand
GCATTTCCACGATCATAAAAATTACTATTCTCTAAAAGTGTCATATATCATCCAACTTTGAGGGACATGCATATGAATAATTCAACCACAAGGTCAAGTAAATAGTAATTTATCTTCTCAAAATTTTTCCTAATGCATAAATCCACAGCAATAACTTATGTCCTGACAATAACTAACTCAATATATTTTGACAACAAACACTTCATGTTCAGGTCAAACCTCTCTTATATCACTAACGCCAATTTAAGATATATAGAGTCATTATTATTTCTACCTAACAATATTTTTATTATGGGATTTACTTAACTCTTAATCACCTCAAGATGGTACTCATACTAGCACTTAAGCAAAGCCAAATAAAATAAATCGATTATAGGTCATTGACAGTCTCATTACCAATATCACATTCCAAATAAGTTATCGATCAAATTTTGTAGGTATCAACACCTCTTTAAGTTTTTATCACTTTTATTTAAAACTCATTATTTTACTAAGCATTAAGAATTCGTTCATATAAGGAACTCAAAGATAATGTCACTTAGCTAGTCCTCACAAGGAACCCATTATAGTTTCAATAATAGAACTGCACAAAAAATCTAAATATAGCCTCAATAGCCGGACCACACAAAGGTCCCCAAATAATATCAAGTAATTGAACTACTTAATTATTCATCCACATCATGATTAACAAGAACCTCTCATTACGAAAAACACATATCACCTCAGTCTTTTACTTATGTCACTTTTTCACCAACTTTTCTCGACATCACATTCTCATATCATTCTCTCAATTCTCATACCATCAATCTCATCAGTATAATAGTACCAAATATAAATAAGCACCATAGAATTTCTAGTTTCAAAATAACAAGAAATTAAATAATCCCATCACATTTATAAACAAAAATAACTTAGTCAATTTTCATCACTTAACAAAAATAATTCACAACAATGACAAAAATCTAGCAACACAAGTTTAGTCAAATATCAAACACAAGCAATCAATAAGTTCACAACTTTCATAAATCTTTACCTATTATAAAAAACTTTTAGACCTTATTAACAAATACCAATTAAAATCTCCTAGATTTTTATTAAAACTTATTAAGATGCCAATTGGAATTATCTATATACCAATTGGATTCAATCCAGTAGTACAAGATTAGGACGCCGTGACAGACATCCCAAACTATGAATACCCAAGAGCCCTTCTAACTTATAATCATATCCACCATTCATATAGAAATAGGAAATGCGGAAATAAAATCTGCTATGGAAACATGGTCATAATCTAAATTTAGTTTAACAATGAGGAATAAAATATAATATCAACAAAACATCATCTGAAAACCGTCTGCAAAATCTCTACTACATGATCAAATAACAACTATCTGAAAACTGGGACAAAGCCCTCAGTAGACCGAAACTATAATAAATAATAACTGTCTGAAAGAAATTAGGCCTTCTAAAATATAGAAGGCTCACCAACTGGTACTTTTCACTCCTGTCTGATGAAATCTACTGCTTATCAGGACCTGTAGACTATGCCTCAGAACCAGGAGGGAGGAGGGTCAATACAAATGTACTGGTATGTAGAGCAATCCAAAATAAAAATTTTATATAAATAAAATAGTTGAGAGCTAGTAATAAAAATCATGAAAGATATAATTTTCAAAACACATGGGCATTCTTGGGAAAACATAAAAAACCTTACTGTCAAAAGCAGTTTTTGATCTTTGTATTACTTTTGAGTTAGGTGGCACTCCCCGACACGTCTGATATTCCACGGGCTATATGGAATCCGCCATTGACTCGGCAGGGAAGCCCCTAACCCAAGTTTTCCACAAGGGTTGTAGTTTCTGAGTTAGATATGCCACAGGGCACTAGGCCAGCTTATAATAATCTACCCAAATCGATAAATCACGGTTTTAGGCAATGAGTTTTCTCAACTCATGCCTTCTTTGAGGAACCACCTAAGGTCTCTTTATGCCCAATTTTATCCTATTCTAAATCATGCATTATTTTGATTTCAACATCTAAAAAATCTGACTTCAAACATGCATTCTATTCTGTTCTGAATTACCATGGCATTATCTAGATTGGTGTCGTCACACTAAGACATGTAAGTCCTATTCCTGAGCCATAATGCATCATTCATGATTCTTTCTTTAAAACATAGTTCATAGCACCAAAACATGCACTTTAACAAAGAGAATTCATGTTTTGAAAATAGAAGTCAAAACTATGCAAAATTCTCATCCTTTCATTAAACAAGTGGTGATCATGTAATCTTTAAAAAACGATGCAACCCTTCTCATTATATAATTATGTTCAACATTCCTCAACATAAACAACCCTTTTTCTTTTGAAATCAAAATCATAATCTAAATATAACATTATTCAAGATATTTCATCACATGCTTTTCAAGATGCATTCAAACGATTTCATAGTATATCATAAGTAAATGAAAATCATCACAAGAGAAGGATTTTTCATGAATCATGCTCTCAATTCAATCATCAACCTTAAAACACATGCTTACAATATATATATAATTTCAAATCAATTTGGGGGAAAGCCTAAAGGCCAAAACAATATCATCAATGCTTCTAAAGAATGAATATATTCATAAATCTGAAAAACCCTTTCTTAAAATCAAGATTTCCATACCCATGAGATTTTAGGAAAATCCCGCGTACCTTAAATTAGAAGATTTTGAATGACCTCTATATTTTGAGATGCTATACGATGATTGATGGGTGTCTCTTGTAGCCCTCGCAATGGGGATTCTAAATCTTGAAGATTAAGAAAAACCCACGGTTAAATCTTAAGATATTTGGTTTTTTAGTTTGAAACCCTAGGGTGAGTTCTTGATGAATTTGAGAAAAAAGAATCATATTTTGGTGTTTTGGGAGTTTAATCCCATGTTATAGCTGGATAAGGGATGAAAGATACCTATTCTGCCCTTAAGAATTTGGAAACAAAACCTGAAATTTTGGTACGTGCGACAGTGCATGCGTCGCACGCTTATTGCATTATGCTACTATCTCAGTCACTAAAATGGCCATAACTTTTTGCTTGGGTATCGGATATAGGCGAAATTGGTACCACTGGAAAGCTAATTCGAAGAGATTTCATTTAATATTTAGTAGGTCCTCTAATTCATTTTATGAAAAGAGTTAAGGTCGATTGAAGTTTACCCAACTTTTACGCTCACTCAAACTAGAATTATAGGAAAGCTTTCAACTCTTCCTTGAGTTAGGGGACCTCTATGATCTCAATTCATGGTTAAATAGGTTCACACACTACATTATTGATTAAAATGCCAAATTTGCTTAGGATTTATGGCTTTTGGATCATCTATGCATAGAAATAACGATTTTTATTCTAGCCCAAAATGCGGGGTGTTACATTATCTCCCTCTTGGGATCATCCATCCCCGAATAATGTGTAAAAATGTAGAAGTCTTAAAGGTATGGAATATCGTAGACATGATATATCTTCTAAGAAAGAATATACAGATATGAAACATTTAAATTTCCATCATGAAACTGAATTCTAAGCTGACTTGCCCTTACTTGCTTTAAGGAGCTGATTCATGTTGAGAATTTAGGATTCCCTTGAGATGTTCATGATCCAATCATTCGTATCGAATTGGGAAGTGATAAATTATGTAAGTACGAATCTTGAGAAAACAAGATTTAGATCTTACAAAGTTATTACACTCTCTGAGCTAAAATGCCTAGAGATATTTGAGACTATGCGCTAAACTCTTATAAACTGAGTCATGACTAAATAGATGAATCTGAAACATGATGTTCGGACTGAACTGAATTCGCAATTTACATGGATGGAATAGATTATCTCTTGGGATGGTCATCCACATGGGACTTTGGATAGATGGACTGGGTGTAAAGGTGGAAAACCATAGTAACTTGTCTGCCTGACTGTTAAACTGAACTGCTGGTTATACTGGCTGAATTATACTAGAAACTTATACTTAACTGGAGTTTCTCTTCAACACTTTTTCTAAATAAGTTCTAGCAGCATTCGGGAGCGAAGAATCTTGGGCATGAGTTACACAAGACACCCAACTAAGGAATTACAACAGTGAAACTACTCTATAGCATGGAATATAGACATATAACTCATAAACTAGGATAGAATACCAAGCCTTAGGCAATGCAACTTCTTACTTTCAAGCTTAGCGCACTTCTCGAATACTCCCTTAACTATATTATTCCCTTTACATACCATACTCATTTGATTCAACTTAGTATTCTTATATGGGCATTGACAAATCTTTCTACTAATGCCTAAAGTAACATAAGTCCTCTCACCATGATCAAGCCTAACTTCAAATCACAAAATACAACATGCCACACCACGATATTAATCTAAACCATATGATTCAATTTTCTATTTATATATATATATATATATATATATATTTTAGAGATCACACCCTAAGCATATCGTTCCTTACCACTCCAATGACTAACTCTGCTCTCTTACTATGAATTCACTAGTGCATATTGCGTTCCTCTACTTAAATCTCAACATATCATTCAAGCCTATATTTATAACCACATATGAACTCCAAGGTAAACACCCATAAGGACATACTTGACATATTCTCTAATCCACTATCAATATAACTCCCACACGCTACCCCAAGAACATACACACAAAAATTTCCACTAACTATCACATATATCAAAGACTTGACCCCAGATCTTACTTCATAGTTATGGCCTTATCTAAAACAAGCATACTATGATCTTCCATTAACAAGAAACATTTACTCATCACCACTATCATCACATAAGGAGGAGTCACTAAAAGGTTAGAACATAGGACCTTGAACCATGGGAGGATATTATACAAGACTTGACACTTAACTGAGGCCAAAGGAATAGCAAATCGACATCAGGGATTCATCAAAGTGATCTGAATTGGGGCATACATGACTATAAGCTGATTCTCGTCAATCATAAAGAGTATAGCATGAATTATGGGAACTGAGCACACTACAAAGCATAAGTACATGAGTCATGAGCTGCATGACCTTAATTTGAAGTTCATAACATATGGAATGTGATTCCGTCTACTGAATGAACTGAAACTCCTCATTTTAGAACTGGAAAAGCACGTGGTTCTCTATCATATACATGAACATAAACTATGATCATGGAACTGAAACGTAAGGCATGAGTAGGTATTGGGATCACTGAAAAATACTGAGATAAGAATGGGTTGAGTCTCACCCTCACTTTCTGATGTTCTATATCATACTGACATAAATCTAAGAGCCTGACTTGGTTACTTGTTCTATTATCTCCCCCTTAGCTTTAAGTCATTATCTTAAGTTCGAGAGATACTTTACTAGAATCTAAACTGAACTACAATTACTGCACTCTGGGGTATGGAATATGACAATACACGTAATTAATAGAACTTAACTCAAATGGATACACCTGGAAGGGGAAAACCCAGTGCTAATCCTACCTTCTGAGACACACTCTATCTTTCTATAGCCCCAATAGTCAATCACATAATACTTGAACATTAACTAACTTTGAATCCTCGTAAGTATTCCCATAGTCGGAGTACATACCCTATAGCACTTCAACTCTTATTTTTGCCGGTTCAACCTTCAAAAATTCAAACTTAGATTATAACACTTAATCATGGATCTCACCAAGCCTTTGATGAATCATACTACTAGTCTTTATCCACCTAGAAACTCAAGGTACTACTATGTCCACTAGCTATACGCAAGATGTAATAGTCTTAGAAAATGCCGCAACTCTATATCACCTTGGGCATACTTCCACCTCATACATACACCATCATACTTTGTTACTAATCAAATAAACTTAATCTATTGCATACACCATTCAAGCCTATTAGATCACTTCCATATAACTAGTATCATTAACCAAGAAATCATCACATCCACCTTTATGGACATCATCTATTCAAACTTAATGTCTAGTGCTAAGCATGATTTACAACCCAACCTGACACATAATCCTCACAAAACATTCATCATTAATCTTAAGCCATTATTCTTACATCCACATCCTACATTAAATTCAAGACAATAGTCTAGCATCAATCATCTACCACCAATGAAGAAGGCAACATAATATACTAGTCCATTTAATTTGGACATTCTATCCAAATATCTCAAAAATCTACTACACACCTTCTCATAAGTAGTACTTGTTTACAACTACCAATGAAAAGAAGGTCAAGGAGGGTAAAGTCACATAATAGGCATGGTCAACCTTAATCTTATATTATAACCCCATGCAATCTTATCTACTTATACGGCTTTTTCATATCACACTTACTTACCCAAGTGTATTTTTAGACTACCTTCAAATTCCACAAACAATCATAAGTCTATAATTATAACTTAGTGGCTCATCTAGCCATTTTCATACTTCAAGCAGACAACAATTCACCTTAACTAATAACTCCTTCTCTACCTTCTACTAAACTAACACACAAGGACGTATCACTTTATTACAAACTTAATCTCATGCGAAAAGATTCGACTATACATATATACAACCAACATAAGAACAACAAGTTGAACAACAAGTTGCTAGTGAATCAAAATAGGCCTCACATGGCTTTACTAGACTTTGATTTTTGTTTCTCAAACAAGAAAATAAAATGAATAACAAAGCAACTACGCTAGTGAATCTAAAGATCCCTACATGGCTTCACTAGGCTTTGATTTTTTTTTCAAAAACACTATGATAACAAGATTACATATTACAAGAGATAGAAAATTAACACACAATATTGAATGATCTAAGGATACACATCTTACTCTAGATAAATAAAAATATGAGTCAAACACTTCTGCCACAGACTACCATACAATCCACATATGCTACTAGCTACCACCTTAGTCTATCATTATAAAGTGGTTAATCATCCTCAAACATCGATTATTCAACTAAAATATTTATTTATACAAAAGTCACCCTCACTCCGACACTTTAACTTATACTACTAATCGGGTGGAAATATAGTTCCAACAGTGTGTTATATATCATTCCCCCTGAAGCATGACACCTGCAACATAAATTTTTGAGAAGACACAGAATACTCTTAATACCGTAGGCCGAAAAGCATGATTTCATCAGAATCAAAGTTCACACAAAAATTAATACACTCTAAAGCACTAATGGACACTTCTATTGTCCTTACAAAAATTTTTAACTCTTATATGGCTCAATCAGAAAGGACCACACCATTTATTCTAAACTTCTGCACTTGAATCACCCTAATAACGAGACATATCTAGGTACATCAAAGTAAGAAAAGAATTGCAATAAATTTACTTTCGTATAGGCGACACCATAGCACAAATTAGAGTATGGAAGAGGACCATTCTGTCTCAATAGCACGAACTAGAACATGAATAAAGGAAAACATTCCAAAACCCCTAGTAGACTCCTACTTATAAGTATGGCGCACTATACACCCATAAATAAGACTCTACCCAACGCGATTTCACAAAGACCTTGGGACCATGAATCATGCTCTGATACCAAGTTTGTCACGACCTAAACCAGGGCCCTGGCAGTAACGGGCATTCTGAACCTTGAAGGCCCAAGATCTCTTCTAACTTTTAATCATATACACCATTCATATATAAATAGGAAATGCAAAAATAAAATCTACAATGGAAACATGGTCATAATCTAAATTTAGTTTAACAATGAGGAATAAAATCGAATATCAACAAAACACCATCATAAAACTATCTGGAAAATCTCTACTACATAAACAAATAACAACTGTCTAAAAATTGGGACAAGGCCCCCAGTAGACAAAAACTATAATAAATAACAACTGTTTGAAAGAAACTAGGCCTTTTGAAATATAAAAGGCTCACCAATTGGTACTCTTCACTCCTGTCTGATGAAATCTACTGCTTATCAAAATCCCTAGACTGTGCATCAGAACCTGGAGGGAGGGGGTTAATACAATTGTACTGGTACACAGAGCAATTCAAAATAAAGCTTTTATATAAATAAAATAGTTGAGACCTAGTCATAAACATCATGAAAGATATAATTTTCAAAACACATGGCCATTCTTGAAAAAACATAAAATACCTTTCTGTCAAAAATAGTTTTTGATCTTTGTATTACTTTTGGGTTAGGTGGCACTCCCCTACAAGTTTGATATTCCACGGTCTATATAGAATCCTCCATTGACTCGGCGGGGAAGCCCCCAACCCAAGTGTTCCGTAAGGGTTGGAGTGTCTAAGTCTGATATGCCACAAAGCACTAGGCCAGCTATAATAATAGACCCAGATTGGCAAATAACAGTTTCAGGCAATGAGTTGTCTGAACTCATGCCTTCTTTAGGAAACCACCTAAGCTCTCTTTATGCCCAATTTTATCCTATTCTGAATCATACATTATTCTAGTTTCAACATTTGAAAAATCTGACTTCAAACATGCATTCTAATCTGTTCTTAATTATCATGGCATTATCTGGATTAGTGTCGTCACACCAACACTTGCAATTCCTATTTATGATTCATAATACATCATGCATGATTCTTTTATTAAAATATAGTTCAGACCACCCAAACGTGCAATTTAACAAAGAGAATTCATGTTCCGAAAACATAAGTCAAAACTATGCAAAACTCCCATCCTTTGAGTAAACAAGTGGTGGTCATGTAATTTTTAACAAACCATGCAACCCTTCTTATTATATAAGTATGTTCAACATTCATCAACATATACAGCCCTCTCTCTGTCGAAATCAAAATCATAATCTAAATATAACATTATTCAAGACATTTTATAAGATGCTTTTCAAGATGCATTCAAACGATTCCATAGTATATCATAGGTAAATGAAAATCATCACAAGAAAGGCATTTTTCATGAATCATGCTCTCAATTCAATCATCAACATTAAAACACATTCTTACAATATATATATATATAATTTCAAATCAATTTGGGAAAAAGCCTAAAGGCCAAAACAATATCATCAATTCTTCTAAAGCATGAATATATTCATAAATCTGAAAAACCCTTTCTTAAAATAAAGATTTCCATACCCATGAGATTTTAGGAAAACCCCGCGTACCTTAAATTAGAAGCTTTTGAATGAACTCTAGGTTTTGGGATGCTATACATACAATTGATGGGTGCCTCTTATTGCCCTCGCAATGGGGATTCTGAATCTTGAAGGTTAAGGAAAACCCATGGTTAAATCTTGAGATATTTGAGTTTTTAGTTTAAAACCCTAGGGTGAGTTCTTGATGAATTTGAGAGAAAAGAATCATATTTTGGTGTTTTGGGAGTTTAATCCCGTGTTATAGCTGGATAAGGGATGGAAGATACCCACTTTTCCCTTAAAAATCAGAAACAAAACCTGAAGTTTTGGTGCATGCGATAGGGCGTACGTCGCACGCTTATCGCATGATGCTACTGTCTCAGTCACTAAAATGGCCATAACTTTTCATCCGGGTATTAGATTTAGGCGAAATTAATATCGTTGCAAAGCTAATTCGAAGAACTTTCAGTTGATATATAGTAGGCCCTCTAATTCATTATATACAAAGAGTTATAGTTGCTTGAAATAAACCCAAGTTTATATGCTCACTCAAACTCGAATGATAGGAAAGCTTTCAACTCGTCCTTGAGTTAGGGGACCTCTATGATCTCAATTCATGCTTAACAGGTTCACATACTACATAATTGATTAATATGCTAAATTTGCATAGGATTTATGGATTTTGGATCATCTATACATAGAAGTGATGCTTTTTATTGTAGCCCCAAATGCGGGGTGTTATAATAGCCTTACGATGATTGGGTGTGGGGGCCTACACACCAATCTACAAAACTCTACTTGACATTGCTGTTATTAATAGATACTAATTGGAATTGCCAGATACCAAATGAATTCAAGTAATATCATGTAAGAAAGAAGAATTTGAATTTTCCTATTGTCCTATAGCCTATCAAAGAAAAGTACAGACGTCTCCGTACCGTTCTGCAAGACTCTACCAGATATGTTCTTGGACGACGAGATCGACAAACCTAGGGCTCTGATACCAACTTTTTCATGATCTAAATGGCCATGAGTGGAATCCAATCTAATTTTCCTATGGGAGACCCATCTAAACCGAACTATTACCCAAACAATTAGTTAATATTAGATGATATTATTATAAAATTCAACATAATAACAAATCTCCATGACTAACTATTAATAATGCAGAAATTCAAACAAACTACTTACTAAAATTTCCAAGAACTGAAAGTTATCATACAAGAACTACTAACAAAGATCATATCTAAAGTGATATCCAAGAATAACGTAAATAAAGAATGTTTCATTGCCCGAAAGATGGACAAGAACATATAAGATGACCCATGGCAGCCTGGAGATGGAGTGTTCACCCTTGGATCAAGATCTGCTGTCAAACTCTAGAGGTGAGGTCAATTCTGATCCTAGAACACTTTCTCCACTCAACAAAAGAAGAGTACAAGGTAGTATCAGTACAAACCACTATGTACTGGTAGGTATTATAGGCCAACTCAATTTAATAACATGTACACAACATAAATCAAATAACAAGTAGACAAGCATCGTCATACAACAAATATTCAATGAATCAACAATACAGCAACAACAGGTCAAACAGTGCTCATAAACAAGCCACATAACCATCAAGTGTAT
Organism: Capsicum annuum; assembly: GCF_002878395.1. NCBI lineage: Eukaryota > Viridiplantae > Streptophyta > Magnoliopsida > Solanales > Solanaceae > Capsicum > Capsicum annuum. Next base: position 1,746 of record NW_025873822.1, on the reverse strand, counting down.
CAACAATACTGTAAACATCCACAGAAATAACACAAATATGTACACACATGCTATGGGACTTATTTTTTCCCAAATTGTCATGACCTGCAGGGAACAATCTAAGTTCATGTACCGTACTGGCATGGCATCCGATCTAACATAAATATAAACGTACCGGCATAGTACCTGATCTAACATAAATATAAATGTACTGGCGTGGAACCTAATGCAACATAAGTATAAATGTACCGGTGTGGTACCCGAAGCAACATGAATATAAATGTACCGGCGTGGTACCCGATCCAACATAAATATAAATGTACCAGCGTGGTACCCGATCTGACATAAATATAAATGTTCCGGCATGGTACCCGTTCGAACATAAACATAACCAAGTATTATCAACATCAATTTACATAACCTCACAACATGCCACAAAATGTACCAAGTTTACAAGTACACTTAAAGTCATAAGACAATTCTATCAAGTGAATTTTTAATAAACATTTATACACAAATCAACAATCCAAACATCAACAATTTCAAGCATGTCTGAATACCAATCCACAAGTATCCAATTTAGGAGCATACATACAATTAAGTCGAGTTTAAACTACAATTAAATCGTAACCTACCTCAACCAAAAAATCCAAATGCAGGCTAATTTGTAAAGGTCTTGCCTTTTCGTAAAATTTCTGAATGATTCAAATCTTCTAAATATATAATCCCCATGAAAATACGAATCTAATAACACCTATTTTATTATTTTCACTCTAAGAATTATAGACCTTAACCAAAATTTATCAAAATCGTGACTAATTAAAACCTAGTGATCTAAAACTAAAATGCAATGAAAACCAGTGGCTTAAGTACTACTTTTACATGTATAAAATTCCTTTAATCACATGTTTATTAAAGAAAAGAATCGATAAATGCATGAGAATTTCAGAAATTAAAGCAAAACAAGAAATTGTAAACTACAATTTTAACCAATTCACAGAAGCCATGCAAAGCCACTAACCCTTACACCAAATAAAATTATTAATCGTCTGGAATCTAATCATTAGCATTATTACATTATTATTATTATTATTATTATTATTATTATTATTATTATTATTATTATTTTTACTATTATAAAATTTCTAAGAGATAACACAACTACTATATTGATTACACTAACCCATTCTAAAGGCATTAGTATGTTCCACTGCCGAACAACAACCCATTAACACAACTGCATAGTTAGCCCATAATTTGCCATATTATTATTACTATTATTAGGACATAATCACCAATTAGGTAATCCACCCAATCTACTGTACCATATAATAGATATTCACTCGAGTAATCGCTTAGCAAATTCTACTGCCTCACAATATTATGAATATAATAGTAGATAGATGATACCATAGGAGCTAATTCACACAAAGTACATACCTTAAGTCATCTTTACTCCCTCTTTGAAATTGCAATGGTGAAAACCGTAGGTTTTATGCCCTCCTCTGGTAACTTCCTGATTTTATTATTAATGTATATGGTAAACCCTAACCACTTAATTTCATCCATATATTAACCACATATGTAAATAAATTGCAATTTTGACCCATTAATTCACTTATTAAATTAATTATTTACTATACCCAAAACTTTTAATATATCCTTAAAAAATTTTTGGAATCCCATAGAAATAAATTAAATATGTAAATTGATAAGAAAGTACATTCTGGGCCCATTGAAAATACTACGACACGAATCCAAAATAGT
>NW_025873821.1:6117-13090 GCF_002878395.1 Capsicum annuum | reverse complement strand
TTAGGTGGTTTAATATGGTGCAAGTATGAAACCCACCTATGCCTTAAAGAATGCATGCAAGGTGTTTGATAAAATGCTTAGGATGCTAGAAATTCATGTTTGTATGGTTCTATGATGTCTAAATGACAAGTCCATGTTTGCTATATACTTCAATATGAATTCCATGCTTTTTATGTATTGCTATTATGGTGGTATGAAACATGTAAGATAATGGAGATATACAATATGTGCACGAAATATATCCATGCATTCCCTACAATGTTTAAGATGTTGAATAACTATATGAAATATGATATCCCTTACTTATGATATTATGAATTGTTGACTCAAATCTTGTGATCAAGTCATGTCATGTGTGTCAGTTTCCTTCTATCGAGTCCTGGGGGTATTCATACTTGAAAATATAGTTGTTTTCCTAGAGCTATTTCATGTTATCACGATACTCTCAGCTAAGCCATGATCTATAGAATTCAGTCAGTCTCGTGACTCAGGAAAATCCAGTAACCTCAGTAATCTCAATAGTTCAGTAATCTCAGTGATCTCAGTACTCAATAATATCTGTAACCTCAGTATTCAAAGTCAATCTCAGTAACTTCAGTACTCTCAACCAGTCCTCAGAACTAGTTATATTTCATCCGTCATCGGAATCTAATAAACTCAATTTTAGTTTCGCTAAACAATACCTCTAGTATTAGTTCAGTTAATTAGTATCAGTTCAGCAAATCAGTTCAGTTAAGTTATTTAGTTCAGCCCAGTTATTTAGTTTAGTGTCTTTCATATGAGAGTAGGATTTAGCACTGAGCAAACCTAGGGATGGGGGCTCACCTACTAGAATAGGACTAAGATCCCTAGAAGCAATCCCTAAGTTCCAGAACTATGTTGCCAGCATAGGTACGAGATGTCACCTGTTAGATAGGAATGGCATGCTCAGTGGTTACCCATTAGCACATTTATATATATAGGACTGATCTCAGGAGTCACCCGCTAGATTAGGACTGACTCTACAACAATGTGCTTATTGGTGGCGCGGTACTGACACCCTTCCAGTCAGGGTAGAGATTGGACCCCAGTCAGCTTAGCTTGGGGCATGTCGGTTAGAAGAACACATCCCACAGTTTTAGTTACAGATTCAGGACTGTCAGACACATTCAACTCATCTTAGTAGTACAGATTCAGTACTATTACATATAATCAATGCTTATTATTGTAAATAGACTTCAAGATCACCTATTAGCTAGAACTGATCTCAACTATGATTAATCAGTATCAGAATAATTAGATTTAAAGATCACCCGCTAGATAGGACTGATATCAGACTAAGTCAAATCATCCTTATTATCAGTATACTCATGATCACTTGCTAGATAGGACTGATCTCAGATTTAGTTACTCCATATAAAATAGAACTCAGATAGTTCCATCAGAACTTAGACTGTCAGATGCAGTCGCTCAGTATCAGTTGTATCGGTTGGGATGATCATCATAGTTATATCAGTTTTCTGAATTCATGTATCAGTCATATCAGTTATCAGAATTTATGATATCAGTATTCAGCTTTAGGACTATCAGACACAGTCAACCAAACCAGTTCTTCATAATTCAAACTGTCAAACATAGTCATTCATCTATTCAGTATCTCAGTATCAGTACACTCATATTATCAGTATTCAGACTTAGTAGTCAGTATCTCCACAAGTTCAATTATAGTTATATATGCATGTATGTATTCTCACATTCATATTAGTCAGCATTGTTCATGCATATAACCCTTTGCATTTAGCCTACCTCACTTGTATACTCAGTACATTAAGACGTACTGAAGCATTTGCGCTATGGTGCTTTATCTTATGTACACTATAGGTTTAAAGGTATGAGCTCCAGATCAATAGTAGCATTCCAGTATTCAGAGTTTGTAGTGAGTCCTTATCATTCGAGGATGATATGATTATTGCTATATTTACTATTCAGCTGCTAGACGGAGTTAGTTGGAGACATGTTCCTTCAACTCCTTATTCAGTTCAGATAGAGGCTTTCAGACTAGATATCAGATTAGATATTCACATCTAATTATTTTCAGTATTTATGACTTATTTTGGTATTGTTATACCTTTTTCAGACATTTTGTTATCAGAAGTTTATTCAGTTCGAACCTTATGGCCTATCATACCCCGTACTATTCTTAATTCCATTTAGGTCCTAGTGTGTGAGGTGTTTAGTAGGTGAAGAATGTTGATAGAAATCACCTAGAGCCAAGTTGAACCAAGAACCTTAGATTTGTCCAAAGGTTGCTGTTCGATTCTACAAGGGTTAATTTTGAAAGGGTATAACTATTGATGCATTGAGACTTTTCTAGCTTAAGACCCACCAAATTATAGATAATTAAGTCAGCTTTCCAATGATACTAATTTTTCCTAAATTTAATACCCGGGTGAGAAATTATGACACTTTTCGTGAGAGGCAGTAGCTCACCGCAATTATGCCGGATTGTGGTGATCCCCAAATTCACACTCATCCCTTTCCAGTAGTTCACCGTGATTGGCCAATGTCACACTAGAAATCATGGTGGAACAGGTACCGTGTCATGTTAGAGTGCAAATTCGCACTCATCCATTTCGAGTAACGTAACGCGATAACATCCTATTTCAGAGGAGTGCAAATTCACACTCATTTATTTTCCAGTGATGCAAAGCGATAGCACCGCATCGCGGAAATGTGTAACATCGGGATTCCAGTCACGAGTTTAAGTTTCAAAAGGGCATTTAAGGCAATTACTCTTGCTCTAATTCATGAAAACAGAGGATTTAACCCTATTCCAAGCATATTACATTCCTTATTCACCAAAATCCTCTCCAATAAAACCCTAGAACTTCAACTTTAAGTCCAAGAAATCCAAAGTTTCACCATTCCTTTTTTCAAGATAATCAATAATTCAAGTTTCCGGGTTTAAGAACTTCAAGAAAAAGCTTCAAGAACATCGTTAGGAATTCAAAGTTCAAGCTTTTACATTCAAACAGTCAAATAAGGTATGTGGGGTTATGAACAAGGATACTCCTTTAATCCCTGTGCCCAAAAATAGTCTTTAAAGTTGAATTTACAGGAATTTACTTGATTTACAATTTACGGTTCATACCCAATTATCATTATTCGAAGATTATGATGTTACAAGTGATATAAATTTTGAATTGCATCTGTATTTTGTATGTTTATGCTTGTGCCATGATTATATATACATTGAGAATTGAATTTCACTATTTTGACTAGAATTATTACAGAATTTCAAGATTTTGATTGTTAAGCATGACTTGGTGTTAATTCCATATGAATTTAAAGCATGGTTTATTAAGCACTAGTTTGAGTATTGATATTTTAAGAAAATAAGGTTTTTAAGCACCTATGATTAGTTCATATTCAGAGTTTGAGAAAATATTTGATCTTTTGATCTTAGGTAAGATATGGAATCCACTTCAGAGTTTTGAGTACAGTATAAAGTAAACATATACACAACTGGTTTTCATTATAAACCCTTATGCAAAATTTTAAAGTGGATATCCTACAGAATGAGCATACAGATTAAAGGGAGCACTATTTAGAACCAAGTTGGATATGTTCATATGCCCCAGCACTACAAGCCAACATAAGTAAAAATTTAGATTTTTCCCATTTATATGGATGACAGATATAGATTATTATCACTTAGCTCAGGTTATACTCCTTGGCAAGAGTATGACACCTCTCCTCAACGTGAGGTTTTCCCTTACGGAAACTAGACGTTGGATACTATGATAGCTCACATAATGTATGTCGGTTAGAAGAACCTCCCTAAAAACTACGTCCTAAAACAAAATAACAGAAAATCTTTTAGAAACTAAGTGTAAAGGCTTACGAATTTACTCAGATATGGCCCTACTTAAGACATTACTTATAGAATTTGAGCTTTTAGTTTTCATATGATAAAATTGAATCCTCCCTACACTTAGCATGCATAATTTTGAAAACAGATTTCAAGTACAGATTTAGAACTAAGTGTGGTGGCTCACAATATTCATATAGTAAATTTTAGCATTCATGATTTATGATTTCATCTTTCAATTACTCAAGCCTAGGTGAGCCATTTATACTTAACATGTATTATTTATGAAAAAGATATACATTCCATCACTACTTTACTTATGCATTCACCCCTATATGCTCAGTACATTCCAAAAGTACTAATCCATATATATGTCTATGTGCTACATTGTTTAATAATGTAGGTTCAGGTTCTCAGTTTCGTCAGCATGATTGAACGCGAGCATCTCTATATACATACTGTTAGTTGGTGAGTCCTCATAGTTTGGTGTAACGCACCAAAAATAGGTCCTGGAGCGTCACACGGTGCTTGAGGCTACGAGTATCCCCAATCTAACCCTTTGAACCATTTTCATTCAGTTCAACACGAATCAACGGGGTTTCCATAAATAACGCTCAAATATCAACAGAGTAATCATCATCCAAGAATAAAAGAATTTCAGAAATATAACAAAATATGACTTATTAGTCAACTACCAACATCTATACTAGTCTGACAAGCCTCTAAGAAAATCAATAAAACCAGCGAGCCATTGAGACATGGCCCAACTGACTCATACTCAGTTATCAAATGTAAACAATTCCGTGAAACCAACATCATACATCACGTCCTCGAAAAATGAGGACTCACCACGACAATAATGTAGAATAGCATGCCCGAAGAATCACTGTCGAACCTAGAACTGAGCACCTAAACCTACATTCCAAGAAAATACAGCCCACATCTGAAGATGTAGGTCAGTAACATGGAAAGGAACCGAGTATATAGGGGTGTATGCAGTTTTATAAACATCATCATCATAAATATTTATAAGAAATATGCAGGATGTATGAAAGACTAACATAGCCCGAAGAAAATCATCATAATCATGAGAGGATGAAATAAGTATAATAACACATGTGAGTCATCATATAATTTGTCAATCATTTTCAGTTCATCAAGAATATCAATTCTCATAATGTAAATATCATTTAAATCTTTTGAAAGAATAACTTTCACAATTCCACTTTCAAATCACTTCACTGTTCACAATAGACACAAGGAAACACACACACTGGGAGATCCTATAACTGACATAAACCATGTAAGCTACATGGAGTCCAACGTACAACCCACATTGGGGAGAGCCATCCTATCCTTGCCATCGGAGTAGGACTATCGATATCAAATCCACACAAACTAGTGATCACTATATAAATCAGCCTCAGGTTCACTCCTACGGGGGCACATAGTTCTAGGGAAGTAAGGTCGCTTTATACCTCCAACTCGGTGCTAACGATTTCTCCCAGACTTAGCTCAGATCATTTCAAAGACAATCCACAACAAAAAAATTTCAGTAATATATAAATATACATGCTTCCCATTTATCAAAATCAACCACATTATGGATTTCTTTTACACTCGAGTTCAAAACAACTCCATTAAGATCAAAACGTCAAATCATTCAAAATATCTCAAATATTCAACATCAACATGCTTATAACACACACTTTCTCAAAAAAACACAATTTTCAATGGGGATTCACGACCCAAATATCAAAATCATGATAAATATCGTTCAAGATTCATGTTTTATATCTCCACACATGTAAATTCATCTTTCAAAATGATAAACATCAAGATTTTATTATAATAATCATAAGATATGGGTTAATGCTTTAAATTCATAAAAGTCAAATAAAAATCATGCCTTTGTAAAGAAAATTACTTTTGGGCACAAGAACGAAAGAGAGTTCTTGTTGAAAAACCCCACATACCTTGAATGATGAAATTTAGATCGACACTCATTTTTGAGATGTTAATCGTGCCTTTGAATGATGGTTCTTGGAGTTCTTGAACTAGGAACTTGGAATCTTGAATAAATTTGCAGAATTAATGGTGAACTTTGGAGGTTCTTAAAGATGGATGTTGGAGCTTAGGGTTTTCTTTTTGAGGGAATTTGATGAAATATGACATATAATGCTTCTAATAGGCTTTAATACAGGGTTTGGATAGATTTTTGGTGAGGGGGAATGACCAAAACGCCCCTAAAAATCAAATAATTCTCGAAGGTGTCCTTTGGTGGACTGTTTTGATAGTGTGAAGTAGATCAACCATAACGTTTTACTTCGATATCCAAATTGGATGAAACTAATTTCATTAGAAAGAGGACTCTCATATATTTCCATTGATATATAGTATCTCACCCAGATCATTGTGTACGAGGAGTTATGATCGTTTGAATTTGACCTAAAAATTCACTTTTGATAGGCTGAAGTATAATGACCATAACTTTTTGCTCCGATAGACAAATTAGATGAAACTAATTTCATTGGAAAGAGGACTCACAAAGCTTTTCGTTGATATATAATATATCATCCAAATCATTATGTACAAGGAGTTATGATCATTTAAAATTGGAGCAAAAATACGCCTGGCCTCAGTACTTTTTCCTGCACGCTGTACTGTTCACTACTATTCACGGTTTGATCGGAATGCTCATAACTCGTCGCTCGGGTGTCCATTTTGGATGATCCACATATCGTTGGAAAGATTATTCGATACTCTACGCAATGGTGGGTCATAATATAAGACATTCCGAATGGAAAATTTATAATCCATTCTAGAAGATAGAACCCAACACGTTTACGCATAAAATTTCAACGAAAAATTTCTCGGGGTATTACATCATCCCCCCTAGGAAACATTCATCCTCGAATGATGCTATACATTCCAAGATTCGATAGGGAATAGAGCATACAGCTGAAACCATTCGTTAGACACATCACCACATCGTTTCTCACTCCGAATGCAATAGAGAATGCATAAATTCAAGAAACTACAGCTGAACACATAATAAATGACAGCTGAACTGCTGCAACTTTTATCAAAAGTGCATGATTTAGGAAAGAAAGGTACCTTCGG
>NW_025873821.1:0-6017 GCF_002878395.1 Capsicum annuum | reverse complement strand
TCAGAGTTTGCGTAAAATAGGTGCGGGTACTTGGATCGCATATCCGCCTTAGCTTCCCAAGTTGCACCCTCAACAGATTGGTTTCGCCACAACACCTTAACCAAGGGAACTTCTTTGTTCCTTAGTCTTCGGACACTGAAATCAAGAATCTGAACAGGAATCTCATAAAAAAAAAGATTTTCTTGAATGTCAGCACTCACAGAGGAATCTACTACCACAGCATCGCTAATATGCTTTCTAAGCATGGAGACATGGAATATTGGATGAACAGAGGACAACTCGGAAGGCAACTCGACCTCATAAGCTACCTTACCAACACGACTAAGAATTTTGTAAGGACCAACATAATAGGGACTAAGCTTCCCCTTCTTTCCGAATCTCTTCACCCCACCTCATGGGTGAAATTTGCAGATACGCTAGGTCACCAACTTCAAACTCAAGGTCTCTCCTTCTAACATCCGCATATGACTTCTGACAACTCTGCGCAGTTTTCAACCATTCCCCAATAAACTTAACTTTTTCCATAGCCTCGAATACCGAATCAGGAACACTAACAGACACTTCACCCACCTCGAACCAACCTATGGATGATCTACACTTCCTCCCATACAAGGCTTCAAACGGAGCCATGCCAATACCAGAGTGAAAACTGTTATTATAAGAAAATTCTATCAACGATAAGTGATCATCCCAACTTCCCTTAAAGTCAAGTACATAAGCTCTTAACATATCCTCTAAGGTCTGGACGGTCCGCTCAACCTGACCATCGGTCTGCAAATGAAAAGCAGAACTCAAAAGCACTTGGGTACCAAGACCCTTCTAAAAAGCTTTCCAAAATTGCGAAGTCAACTGAGTACCCCTATCCGAAATGATAGACAAGGGAACTCCATACAGTCTGACTAGCTCTCGGATATACAATCTAGCATAATCCTCACCAGTATATGAAGTATGAACAGGAAAGAAATAAGCAGACTTAGTCAATCTATCAACCACAACCCAAATGGAATCATGATGGCATCGGGAAGGAGGTAAACCAATCACGAAGTCCATATGTATCTCTTCCCACTTCTAGGTTGGAATACTAAACTCTTGCATCATACCACCAGGTCTTTGGTGTTCAACCTTAACCTGTTGGCATATTGCACACTTAGCTACAAATGCTGCTATATCTTTGTTCATGCCACTCCACCAATATATTTCCCACAAGTCTCGGTACATCTTGGTGGCACCAGGATGAATAGAATATCACGCCCCGTGCGCTTCATCCATAATCCTCTATCTCAGATCATCAACCTTCGGGACACACAATCTACCCTATAATCTCAACACACTATATCCCCCTTGGGAGAAAACCTCTACTTTTTGGTCCTTGACTGACTCCTTCAGTCTGACCAAACTAGCATCTAAGTATTGCTTTTCCTTTATTTCCGAAACCAAGGAGGATTCGAAACTACTTTGAACCCCTTTACTACCTTCAGCAGAGTCAAATAACTTAACCCCCAATCTATCCAAATGATGTACATCACGAGCCAACTCTTTCTTACCTTCTACCACATGCGAAACACTACCTATGGACACTCTACTTGGGGCATCTTCCACAACATTAGCCTTGCCCAGATGGTACAACACACTCATATCATAGTCCTTTAACAATTCCAACTATCATCTCAGCCTAAGATTCAATTCTCTCTGGGTAAACACATACTGCAGACTCTTATGATCAGTGAAAACATCAACATGGACACCATACAAATAGTGTCTCCAGATTTTCAAAGCAAACACAACAGCAGCCAACTCAAGGTCATGGGTGGGGTAATTTTTCTCATGGGGTTTCAACTGTCTAGAAGCATAATCTATCACCTTACCCTTCTGCATCAATACGTAACCCAACCCAACTCTCGAAGCATCACAGTACACCACAAAACCATCAACACCATCAGGCAAACTTAAAACAGGGGCTGAAGTGAGTCGAGTCTTCAACTCCTGAAAACTCTTCTCACAAGATTTGGACCACAAGAACTTCACTTTCTTTTAGGTCAACCGAGTCATATGAGATGCTATAGAGAAGAAACCCTCAACAAAATGGTGGTAATAGCCAGCTAAACCCAAGAAACTTTGGATATCAGTCGGAGAAATAGGTCTAGGCCAATTTCTAACAGCTTCAGTCTTTCGGGGATCAACTCTAATACCCTGGAAGAAATGATATGACCCAGAAAAGCAACTGACCTTACCCAAAACTCACACTTACTGAACTTGGCAAACAACTTGTGATCTCTAAGGGTTTGCAAAATAGTTCGAAGATGATCAGAATGTTTATCCTCACTACAGGAGTACAACAGTATATCATCGATGAAAACTATGACAAATATATTTAGATATGGTCTGAACATTTGCAGTAACAGCTTGGGCCATCGCCAGAAAGGCTGCCCAAAATTCAGCATGAGACACGTTTTCATTTAATGGGTCAGCGGGTAGAGGTTGCTGACCATCATTATTTCTTCCCACTTGGCGTGGAGGCATATTTCTGAAAGAGAAGAGCACGAATCAATACCAGAGAGAGACACTTTAAGCACGATAGACTTCTGAAAGAAAGAATTACACTTTTTTATAAAATGTCTTATAGCCTCTTGCTCATAGATGTGGCGCGCTACACACCGATGATAAAGACTCTACTTAACATGGCTTGTCAGACTCCCTAGGACACCTTAAAACCTTAGGTTCTAATACCAAGTTTGTAACACCCCAAAAATAGGTCCCAGAGCATCACACGATGCTTGAGGCTATGAGTAGCCCCAAGCTAACCCTTTGAGCCATTTTCATTCTGTTCAACATGAATCAACAATGTTTCCATAAATAACCCTTAAATATCAACAGTGTAATCATCATAAAAGAATAAAAGAATTTCATAAAGATAACAAAATATGATTTATTAGTCAACTCCCAACATCTATACTAGTCTGACAAGCCTCTAAGAAAATTAATAAAACCAGTGAGCCATTGGGACATGCCCCAACAGACTCTTACTTAGTGATCAAACGTAAACAATTCCATGAAACCAACATCAGACATCACGTCCTCGGAACATGAGGACTCACCACGGTAGAGGATGTAGAATAGCGTGCCCAAAGAATCACTGTCAAACCTGGAACTGAGCACCTGAACCTACATTCCAAGAAAATGCAGCCCACATCCGAAGATGTGGGTCAGTACCATGGAATGGAACCGAGTATATGAGGGTGTATGCAGTTTTATAAACATCATCATAATAAATATTTATAAAAAATATGCAAGATGTATGAAAGACTCGCATAGCTTGAAGAAAATCATCATAATCATGAGAAGATTAAATAAGTATAATAACGCATGTGAGTCATAATATAATTTGTCAATCACTTTCAGTTCATCAAGAATATCAATTCTCATAATGTAAATATCATTTAAATCTTTTGAAATAATAACTTTCACAATTCCACTTTCAAATCACTTCACCGTTCACCATAGACACAAAAAAACACACACACACTGGGAGATCCTATAACCGACAAAAACCATGTGAGCCACATGGAGTCCAACGTCCAACCCACGTTGGGGAGAGTTGTCCTATCCTTGCCATCAGGGTTGGACTTCTAATATCAATCCAAAAACAATAGTGATCACTATATAAATCAGCCTCAGGCTCACTCCTATGGGGGCACGTAGTTCTAGGGAGGTAAGGTCACTTTATACCTCCCACTCGGTGCTAAAGATTTCTCTCAAACTTAGCTCAGATCATTTCAAAGACAATCCACAACAAAACAATTTCAGTAATATATAAATATACATCAAGAGCCATCATGCTTCCTATCTATCAAAATCAACCACGTTATGGATTTCTTTCACACTCGAGTTCAAAACAACTCCATTAAGACCAAAAGGTCAAATCATTCAAAATATCTCAAATATTCAACATCAACGTGCTGATAACACACACTTTGTAAAAAAAACACAATTTTTAATGGGGATTCACCATCCAAATATCAAAATCATGATAAATATCATTCAAGATACATACTTTATATCTCCACACATGTAAATTCATCTTTCAAAATGATAAACATCAAGATTTCATAATAATCATCATAAGATATGAGTTCAGGCTTCAAATTCGTAAAATTCAAATAAAAATCATGCCTTTGTAAAGAAAATTACTTTTGGGCACAAGAACGAAAGAGAGTTCTTGTTGAAAAACCCCACATACCTTGAATGATAAACTTTAGATCGATACTCATTTTTAAGATGTTAATTGTGCCTTTGAATGATGGTTCTTGGAGTTCTTGCACTAGAAACTTGGAATCTTGAATGAATTTGCAGAATTAATGGTGAACTTTGGAGGTTCTTAAAGTTGGATGTAGGAGCTTAGGATTTTCTTTTTGAGGGAATTTGATGAAATATAATATATAATGCATCTGATAGACTTTAATATAGGGTTTGGACGGATTTTGGGTGAGGAGGAATGACCAAAACGCCCCTAAAAATCAAATCATTCTCGAATCTGTCCTTTGATGGATTGTTTTGATAGTCTGAAGAAGATCAACCATAACGTTTTACTCCGATATCTAAATTGGATGAAACCAATTTCATTAGAAAGAGGACTTTCATATCTATCCATTGATATATATTATCTCACCCAGATCATTGTGTACGAGGAGTTATGATCATTTGAAATTGACCCAAAAATTCACTTTTGATAGGCTGAAGTAGATCGACCATAAATTTTTGCTCCGATAGACAAATTGGATGAAACTAATTTCATTGGAAAGAGGACTCGCAGAGCTTTCCTTTGATATATAGTAGATCATCCATATGATTATGTACAAGGAGTTATGATCATTTAAAGTTGGAGCAAAAATACGCCAGGCCTCAATACTTTTTCCTGCACGTTTTACTATTCAGTACTATTCACAGTTCGATCGGAATGTTCATAACTCGTCGCTCGGGTGTCCGTTTTGGATGATCCACATATCGTTGGAAATCTTATTTGATACTCAACGCAATGGTGGGTCATAATCTAAGACATTCCACACAGAAAATTTATAATTCATTCTAGAAGATAGAACCCAACACGTTTACGCACAAAATTTCAACGAAAAATTTCCTAGGGTATTACATTTGGGGACCTAGTTAATCAGGTTTCTAGCTTTTCAGAGTAGTTTATTCTGTTATTTTCAGTCATGTCGATTCAGCTGAGGGCCTTTCCCAACAACTCTCTAGTTAATAGTGTTAGAGGCTTGTCCGACTATTAGATACATATTAGACTTACAGTGTTGGTTATTCAGATTTCCTAGTCAAATACTTTTGGACATTATGTTTAGTTAATTCTAGTTCAGTTCAGACAATATTCAATAACTCAGTATTGTTTTGCATGCTTAGATTCATGTATTATGAGTTACAACTTTAGTAGAAGGATTACAAGGTTAGCTGGAGACTACTCGTAGTCTTGAGCACCATAGGATGTCTCGGGACCCATTTTCGGGGCGTTAAAGATAGCCTATCAAATCCTTTGAAGGTTGGTTGAACAAGTTGCATTGAACAGCACTCGAGTAAGTAAGTTGTTCAACTGTTAGGACCACTACTTGAGTGTGAATCAAGATGTTGACCTAAAACAAACATAGCGACCTTCCATGTATCATTTAAGCCTTCCAAAGAATGTGTTCTAGAATCCTTCTAAAGTCCTTTTACAATTCCACAACTTTGAATCCTTCTGAAGTCCTTTTACAATGCCATAGCTTTGAAGAAAGTGTTTCACTCTCATTGACTAACTCTATGCTAACCTCAAATACGGCAACGATAAGATTGAAAACCAAATCAGCAAGCTGGAGGCAAGCTTGAAAATTATCAGGACTCACATACTACAACAAGCATCTGATCTTCTCCTAGGTATGTTGGAAGCATACTAAGGCAAGAAAACAAAATCAATTATATTCATTTTATTAAGGAAGTAATAATACTCAATCTATTTTTCTATCTTGTTTGTGGTT
>NW_025873820.1:5075-19388 GCF_002878395.1 Capsicum annuum | reverse complement strand
CATCAGAATCATCCATTTTCTTTAGTTGATTCATTAAACTCAAATTTTCAAATTTCAACTTAGTGAACTGTTCCTCTGTTTCAGATAACTGGAGAATTAAGGAAATTAATTCAAGCTCTTGATTTTCTAATTTCTCTTCTAACACATTTTTCCTTAATAATTAGTTCACACGCAGAATTAATCAATACATTTGCAAGCTTCTTTATCTTTCTAGAAGAGTAGTTATCTAAATATTCCTTAATGTCAAAAAGAGTTATCTCATTTTATTCTTCATCTTCAGTGTTTCCCATAAGAGCAAACAAGGATTAAAGGGTGACATTATCATCCTCCACTTCCAGCATAGAAACATCTTCAAGTTTTTCATCCTTCTCAAATTCACTAGAGGACTCTCCTTAGACAACAAAAGTCTATTTCACTACATGATCAGTTGCAGCTATTCTTCTTGACTTTTCAAGGATCTAGTCCTTCTTCTTTCCTTTGTCACCTCTAAACTTTAGACATTATTTATAATCCATTTTGTGCATTGGGCATTCTTTGATTAAATGCACAGGTTTTCCACATTTGTGGCAAACTTCAATCGTACCTCCCTTTTTGCTGCTACTTTCCTCTTCTTTGAAATTGACTATTTTTCTTTATTGCTCTAACAATCACTTTTGCCAAATAGGCAATATCAGTGTCCTCCGTACTTGAATCAAACTTTGAAGCCTTCAATGCCAGATATTTTTCTCTTTTCGCTTCCTTTTTCTCTTGCCCTAGCTACTTCTTGAGTTCACAAGTCTTCAGATTACCAATGAGTTCATCCATAGTGAGAGTTTTAAAGTTTCTTGCTTCAGTAATAGCATCTACTTTGCTTTTCCAGGATTTAGGAAGAACTCCAAAATTTTTCTCACCTGTTTATAAAAAGGAATAATTTCTCCTAAGCAGTGCAACTTATTA
This sequence comes from Capsicum annuum, assembly GCF_002878395.1. NCBI lineage: Eukaryota > Viridiplantae > Streptophyta > Magnoliopsida > Solanales > Solanaceae > Capsicum > Capsicum annuum. Next base: position 18,452 of record NW_025873820.1, on the reverse strand, counting down.
ATGATTGAAGTAAATCTGGTATGCATCTCTTGGATAGTTTCTCCTTCTTTCATGGTGAAGGTTTCATACTGAGTAGTCAGAATATCAACTTTTGAATCCTTCACATCAGTGGTTCCTTCATGAGCAATACTCAAGCAATCCCAGATTTTCTTAGCATTTTCACAAGCAGAAATCTTATTGTATTCATTAGGTCCTATGCCACAGACAAGCAATTTCTCTTGGCTTTGTAATTTTCTTAATTGTCTTTTGATCTTCATCATCATACTCTCTCCTAGTTTTGAAAACCATCCTTGTTATGTCTTCTTTCTTGATCTCCTTAATAGGCACATGAGGAGCATCAAATAATACATCCATCAGCGCACTGTCCTCAGCTATAATGAAGTCATACATCTTGGTTTTCCACTACCCATAATATTGCCCATTAAAGCAAGGTGATATAGTGGTAGATTTCCCTTCTTCCAGATAAGGTGGAGCAGCCATGATCAATAAATCACTCTAGGGTGAACTTTTAGAGTGTCCTTGCTCTGATATCAGGAAAAGACTTAACTTTTATATAAGGCTAACACATTACGTATAATCTTTTCCCAAAGGTATAATATTTGTATAATAATATGTTGGGTAATGCAGCGTAATATTTTATGTTGCAGTGTATATTTTTTAAAATTTCTTAAAAATTTATTGTTAGTTTTCTTCTTCTTCTTCAATTCATAGAGGCCATTTAGACTTTCAATTGATAAGATGAGCAAAAGTTTTCTATGTATCATTAAACTGGAGAAACAAGACAAAGCCCCAAAAACGAGATGGAAATTACCTATCCACATATATCTTTACCATGCCTTTGTTCTAGATTTGGGCAAGAAAATTAATAAGTGTGAGGTTTTGATGAGTTAATACTTAATACTAAAGCACTAAAAGGAGACAAAATCATATGGGAAACAAACTTGTAAGCAAGGCAAAAGATCCTACTTTTTAAACGAGACAAAAGATCATGTTGTGCAGCTTCATTTTACTTGCGTTACAATGTTTGTTCGTTAGCTATATATGTTGGTTTGTGTGGAAAATGTTAGCCTCAAAAACTTTTAGTATAGGATCAAACTCAACTTTCTTTACCCTTGACATGTCCTCAAACTTTACCTATATATACCTAGACCTTAAAAGGGTGCGCTATGAAGGAAAATATTTTTTAAAAGACATCTTGATGCATTAAAGTTTCTGCTACGCTCAGAGTCGGAGGAAACGTTGGACCACAAAAATATATTGCAACTTTATCTGATATTTCTCCTAGAGATTGTTTTCACGGATTGAACTTGTGATCTTTTGTCATATGGCAGCAAGTTTACCACTCCAAGGCTCCACTTATGAATGAAAAAGTTTTGTTGAAACTTTTTTTTTAGGAAAAATAAATGGTCGGTTTCTTACTTATTTTCTCGTGTTTGGCACATATGTGAAAAATATCATATAACGATGTATTGGTATAGCCTCAGTTGGTGTCCGGGCACGTGTTACACTCATGATTACATCTGATCCAAGGCCAAAAGATACTTATCACTGGTTATTACTTGGAAGTCCCAATTTGGGATCGGACCGTGTATATGGATATCCCAATGGTCCCTCCGTTTGTGAGCCATAGTGTCGAATGAGGGGTGTTCCACATGATTCCTTCCTTTATCAGCCACGAGACTGGAGGAAGTGTATTCACTATGGTTAGACATGGCACTCATCTCATGTTGCATCACTTGGTTTTCCATCGCACTCATGTATTCATATGCACTGGCTTGCTAGTATGATTGTTGTTTGATACCTGTCATGCTTTAACGGGGATGATCGGGTTATATTTGTTGTTTGTACCTGTTGTGTTTATGGGGGTCAGTTGGGTTTTGTGTTTTATTTTGCACCTTTGAATTTATGGGGGCCTGATTATGCTATCATTGATTATTACTTTTATCTTTTGACAAGTTGGTTATTGGCATGTACTCGCGGTGTAGATATTTCTTGTGGTCTCCCCCCTTTTAGCATTTTCAGTTTTAGTGTTAGATTTTTTCTATTGTTTCTTTTGTCTTAGGTAGAAACTCTGAGCAAACTTCTAACATTATTCTTCCTTAATATGATTCTTATTGTATTAGAATGTTAGGCTAGCTCCTGCAGGTATGTAATTTCTTTTTGGTTAGTTTGTTTCTCATTTCCTTCGAGTCAGCAGATTTCTTTATGTTAGATACATTGCATATTATGTCTTTTATGTTATTTATACTTGCATTATCTTTAGAACTCTGTTAGCCTAAGCCTATTGAGTACCGCATGTTTTGATACTTATACTATATTTCTGCATCTTTTTTTCTTGATGCAAATCCTAGTATGAGTTCTCAGCGCTGAAGTGTTCTTCATGCAGAGTTATCTAGGACTAGAGATTTGAGGTGAGCTCCTGATGTTCGGAGTTTTCTTGATGATGGTTAGTTTGATCATCAGAAAACTTTCTAAAGACTAACTTTAGCATAAGAAAGGGAAGCATGCGTTGACAAACTATTTGACATACGACGGATCTAGCAGATTGATGTCATAGGCAATCTTCCTAGTCTAAGAGCATCTTGAAATCGAAAGTTCACACTTAGCGTGAAGGAAAGTGCTTCTACTTTTTCTGAGCCCTCCATATTCCTTCTCCCTCTATTTGGTTGACTGATCTTTATTTTGCATTTCTGAGACGGTGATGTATTATATTGTATTGCTTAGTAATCCTATACCAACTATACCAGGTCTTGGGGGTATTTTGGATAGTTTGGCTTTTCATGCTCTTTTATCTATGTAGTTTGTGGGCTCTATTTTTTGTGTTTATATTATATTTAGCCCGATTGCTTCGTGATTTGTTTCCTTTTTTAATCGGCTCGTTACTTATTGTTTCGGGTTATGGAGCTCGACTTATCTACTGGTGAATTTTAAAAGATGTCATCATGACTTGAGATTTTGGATCGCGACATTATTGTTGTGGTATTTTATTTTCTCTGTGACAAAACTCTTTATATAAGGTTGACACATTAGGTATAATCTTTCCTAATATATTAATATTTGTATGATAATATATTGGGCTATGTAGCGTATTACTCCTTCCGTTTCAAAATATTTGACCTTTTTTCACTTGACACTCTCCTTAAGAAAACATTTATTAGGGATTTATTTTATCAAATTAGCCTTATTAATTATGCTTTGAAAATCTAAATTTGAGTAAATATACTTTATTTAGTCATTTAATGTTGAGGATAGTATTGAATAAACATAACAAAATACTCTTAATTTCATCAAAAGGGACAACTAAATCGAAACAAATATTTTTTAGAAAAAGGGTCAACTAAAACGAAATAAAGTATTTCTATTGTACAATATATTTTTGAAAATTTCCAAAAAAAAAAATTGTTAGTTTTCTTCTTCTTTATACAGGGACCATTTAGCTTTTTCAATAGATAACCATGTGCATAAGTTTCCTATGTAACATTAAATTGGAAAAATAAGATGAAGCCCCAAAAACGCTATGGAAGTCACTCAATCCATTCATATTTACTTGTCCACTATATTAAAAATAGATATTTAATAATATTTATTAATTTAAAAATTTAGTGGAGAATTTACCATTCTGTCCATTTTATCCTTACTATTAAATATTATCCATTATTCAATGCATTTTTAAAATATTAAATTTATAATATTTAAAGAGTGCTATAGTAAAATTAATCTTATTGATTCTTAAAGTGTATATCTAGTCAATCATGAATAAATATTATTGGATAGAGAGACAACATCACTTATCCAAATATATCTCAATCATGCCTTTGTTGTCCATTTGGGCAAGAAAGTGTGAGGTACTGATGCGTTAATGCTAAAGCTTAAAAGGAGACAGAATCATGTGAGTGAAAAACTTGCAAGCAAGGCAAAAGGACTTACTTTATAAACGAGGCAAAAGATCATGCTCTTTAGCTTCATTTTGATTACGTTACAATGTTCCATGTTTGTTGGGTTGCTTCACATAAAGATATAAAATTCCTCTTAATTTGTCAGTTAAATTTATTTTAATATTTTTAAGTTATGAATAATTATTTACTCCTTTTCTTCTAAACAATTCTTAAATAAATAAATTTCACCTCTAATATTGACGTGATATTAAAAAAAACTAAAAAAATGTAACTTTTTTAAAAAAGTGATTCTATTGCTAATATAAATATAATATAATTAAAAACAAATAAAAAAGATCCTATCCCATCCTCTTTCATCTTCTTCAGGCTTACCCACCCCATTCCCTTCTTCATCTCTAAAACTACTATCTTCTCCTTCAAAATCACCACCCACGTAGCTTATGCTACAAAAACCCCTTCTTTTTTCTTCAAAACCAGCCCTACACCCCACGACACACCCATTCTGACCTACCCCCACTGTAATGACCCAATTATAGAATTTTCGCTTAATTAAGTGATACATAGTCGTTTGGATGTAATTAATAAAAGGCTGAGTTAGTTAGCAACCGAAGGTGAAGATTAAATGTAGATCAAAGGCCAAGATTTGTCCAAGAAACATATATATACAGAACAATCCAAATGAGAGGAGACACTGAAAATTGGTATGCACTCAACTCGTACTCTCCCCTCTCTTTCCTTATTCGTTTCTCCTCCCTTATCCTAAATTTGATCTCACTCTTTCCTTCTCTATTAATTTCTAATTTCATTCTCTGCAAAACTCAACTCAAATTGGGATTATTTAAGATTAATTAGATTCGAGTTGATCTCTAAATTGATTATTGTATCAGGTTTGAAGATTAACTAAGCTGGTTTTGAGCTGAATTATCGAAAATTGTTGGTGGCTGAGTAGTCAAGTTGAAATTATAATCGAGTTTGTTGAATTAATTTCTAATTCAATTGTAGTTTGAATTACTGTTAACTTGCTCTGAATTTAAGTTATTACTGTTTAATACTGTTCATTTCTCAATTTTATTCGAATTTCTCGAATTGTGTTTGTCTCTTTTATATTGAGTTCATTACAAAAGGGCATCAAAGAAATGATTTTGACCATACCTGTGGTAGAATGACTGGGGCAGATGCTACTAGGGCCAAGCAAGCAGAGGAACAATGGAGTAGGATAGGGGCTATAGTTTAGGCTAATAAGGTAGAATCTGAGTCGAAGTTTGCTATTCTAGAATCGAAGATGACGGAGTTTGGTGTGGCGCAGTTGAACATAAAGCAAATGATGGAAGAAACACATGCTGGTCTCATGAGGTTAGTAGAAAGATGAGGTATGAATCTCAACTCAGAACAGGTCGGTAGTAGTCAAGGGAATGGGCTGCTACCTAGACTTAGAGGAGGGAAAGCTAAAAGGCTGGGTCATGATAATGGAGGATAAGTTATATATTTCTATCCTAAGTTGCAATTTTTAAATTACGATGGGGGTGAATCTAGAGCATGAATAAAAAAATGTGAAAGATATTTTAATATATACAAGGTGACAGACCTCAACATGAAACTAGAGATGGCCACATTACATCTGGAAGAGAATGCTGAGGCATGGTATTTTTCCTACACACTCACTAAGAGATAGGTGAGGTGGGATAAATTATGTGAACATGCGGTGCTGAGGTTTGAGGATGATAGTAGTGAGAGTGTGATTAGTAAGTTCAAGATGCTCACATAAATGTGATCAGTTCAAGTCTATCTGCAGAAATTTGAAGACTTAAGGGCCCCAGTATTGATGAAGAATCCCAGAGTTCCTGATGATTTCATACTTGAGTGTTTCATTGGATGACTTAAAGAGGAGATCAGAGAAGCTGTCAAAATGTATGACCTATATAATATAGCATAAGCTGTGTCACTAGCTTAGAAACAAGATATGGTGATCAATGCTAGAGAGAAAATTCAACGGAGTACAAAAAGGAACAAAAACTTTTCCTAGAAAGGAGATGCATAGGACCAGTTATGCTAATAAAAAACCAGAGACTATCATAACCAAGACTGAGAGTAAACCTGATTACAGGAAAATTCTTGGTGCTTGTTGGAAATATGGAGAAAGGTATTTACCGGGCAATATTAGCAGCGAAAAGATGTTGAACACCATGACAGTAGAAGAAGGAATAGACAAGGACACAAAAGTAGTAGAAAAAAAGAAATGCAAGAAGAAATAGGGGTTATACAGTAAGAGGTTGCAGAGAAAGAAACTGTTCTCTTAAATTCAATGTCATGGATACCAGAACCTAAAACCTTCAAGCTAAAGGTGTGGATAAAAAAAAGAGCAGTGGTGTTACTAGTAGACTCTGGTAGCACTTACAATTTCTTAGATACTCAAAATGCCAATGAGCTGGGAGTTGTGTCACCAATAGATACTCCACTGAGAGTAACTGTTGCTGATGGCCAAAAAATTTATATCCATCATAGTGTATCCAGAGTGAAATGGAGAGCTAGTGGTGTGGAGTTTGAGGATAAATTCAAGTTGCTGAATTTAGACAGTTGTGACATGGTGCTTGGTGGTGATTGGATGAGAGAACACACACTTGTGACATTTGATTATGAATTATATGAGTTGAGGATCAAACAAGGAAGAAATATGGTGACCTTGAAAGGGGACACATAACAAGTTTTATTACATCAGATCACAGCTAAATCCATGGGCAAAATATTGAGGAAGGGGCAAACCTTTCTAGCCCATCTCTTTACTATGGAAGGATGAGTGGTAGAACCTGAGGAGACAATACCCCTAGAAGTACAGGAAGTTTAAAAGACTGTACCAGGGTATTCGAAGAACCTACTACATTTCCACCAGCTAGAGCCCAAGATCACACAATTTCAATCAGTCATAGTTCCAAACCAATTTCCTTAAGGCATTATAGATATAATTGCTATCAGAAGGATGAATTATAGAAGAAAATTACAGAAATATTATAAATGGGGATTATTCAGCCAAGCCACTCTCTATACTCTTTTCCTGTGCTATTAGCCAAGAAGAAAGATGAAGATTGGAAGTTCTACATTGATTATAGAGAGCAGAATAAGATCACTATTAAAGATAAGTTTTTTATTCCTATAGTAGATAACTTGTTGGATGAATTGCAAGGATCATGTCTGTTTTCTAAAATAGATTTAGATCTAGTTATCATTAGAAAAGGGTAAAGGTGGAGGATATTCCAAAGACAGGGTTTCAGAGATATCATGGACATTTTGAATTTTAGGTGATGCTTTTTGGACTGACAAATGCACCCGCCATATTTCAATCTTTGATGAATTCAATATTTCAACAATACACGAGGCATTTCATTCTAGTATTTTTTGATGACATATCAATCTACAACAAAATCTTACCAGAGCATGTGGAACACTTGAGGAAAACATTCATAATTTTATAGTAGAACTAGCTATTTACCAAGAGGTCTAAGTGTAGCTTTTGCAGATCATAAGTAGAGTATTTGGGGCATGTCATTACCAGAGAAGGTGTTGTTACAGATCCATCCAAGGTGTCTGTAATGAAAAACTGGCCTATTCTTATAAATCTCAAGGGATTTAGGGGTTTCTTTGATATGCCCAAATTACAACTCTTATTAGAAAGCGTAAGCGACCATCGTCAAATATAGAACCCAACTAGGTTGGGATCGAATCCCACAGAGAATACTGTGCTAATTAAGTCTTATGATTATTAATGACGATTGATCAAAGGTTTCGGAGTAAAGAGGTGTTTGGATTTGTTAACAAGTATTGTCCCAAGTAATGAGTGTTATTGCAGGTTTATTCAATGAGATTAGACAAACAAGGATTATATTCACCAAGATGTTCAAGCAGTCAGGGATGTGAGTTGACCTAAATTCCCAATTTACAATCTCAATTGCAAGAATTATTGAATTATAAAGTTCACCCATTCATTTCTCAACCTAAATAGATTATTACTCTTTAATTCTTTCAAACTCAAAGAATACACTGACTTATTCAATTGGTTTCTCAAGTGGGTTGGTCCTGTTAAGTCATCAACCTTTAACCCAAAGGTTAAAGCCTTTGAATTCCTTGTAAACCTCCTCTTTTCCCAACATACACTTTTCTATTCAAACAAGTGATGTTCTTGGACCCTTCGAGTTTGCAACCAAGAAAGGTCATGATTGTGAAGAGGAGTTTATACAATCTCAATTAATTAAGAAAATTAAGCATCCTCATAATCCGAATCAGCAAATCAAATCAAGGCTCCCATAACCCTAGTTATGGGAGTTTTAGCCACACATCTCAAAAGAAGAAGAAGAAAACATTGTTTTGTTCATAAATTAATTCAAAGAATTACTTTCAAAAGTTTCCACTTCCCACAATTGTTCTTGATCTTTAGTGAGAATAATGATTCAAATCCTCATATCCATAATAGTAGCTTGTAATCTCAGAGAGTAATACGTATAATGTGTTTCAAAAGATAAAAATAAGATAAAAGATACCTAATCTAAACCTAGACTGGGTATTTAAATGTTTCCAGGTACTAGGGATTTAAAATTTGAATTAGTATTGCCGTGTCACAATTAACGGCCCACCAGTGGCTTGACGGTCCGTCGCTGAAGGTCCCAAGCTACTTTATTCTGTTTAAGGGGTGACGACCAAGTTGGCAGGACATCACTGGTCTGACAGTCCATCACTTGGACCATCTCTTGATCACTCGGGTAACCACTTTCTGTCTCAGCCTGATGGTCAGGTTGATGGCCTGTCAGAGTCCTAACGGTCCGTCACTTGGTTTATCCATTCTTCACATTCTGTTTATCTTTGACGGACACTCTAACGGTCAGTCAAGTGGTTGACAGCCTATCAGTTTAGTCGTCATTCTCATTTTTGTTCCTGTTTCTTGTATTTTTCCAAGTTATCCCTTCAACTAAGTTCTTGACATGAAAACACTAAAATTCAGCATCAAATACACAATAGTTTCTTGAAAATGCACAATTATCCCTTGTAAAAGATGTAAAATATTCTGCCAAAGGCTGGAACATCATTAGGATGAACGGGGTACTACAAAATATTTATGAAGGACTACAGTACTATTTATAAGCCCCTGACTTCTCTACTAAAGAAAAATTCCTTCTAGTGGAGTTTCGAAGCTGAGAAAGATTTTGAGAGATTAAAACAAGATATGACTACTGCTCCAGTGCTTGCAATGCCTAACTATAATAAGGTGTTTGCAATTGAAATTAATGCTAGCCATCAGGGCATGGATACATTCCTCACTCAAGACAACAGACCCTTAGCTTATTACATCAAGTCCTTAGGTCTAAAGCACCTCGAAAAATTAGTTTATGAAAAAGAGTACACGGTTGTTTTAGCAGCTATTGACAAGTAGAGGTACTATGTGCAAGAAAATTATTTTATAATTAATACGGATCACTTCAGTCTTTAGTATCTAATAGAGTAGAAAGTTACCACTGCAATGCAGTAAAAAAGTATCACCAAACTGCTATGGTTAGACTATGAAATCATCTATAGAAAATAAGCTGAAAACAAGGTAGTTGATACTCTCTCGAAAATTCCTGAGGAATAAGGTGAAGTTCATGCTATGATGGGGGTACAACCTGAGTGGATTGGAGAAGTAGAGAAGAGTTATAAAGGAGATGATAGTGTTCAAGAACTTTTAACAGCTCTAGCAGTTCACCCTAACAAATACCAGAACTACAAGCTACAATCAGGAGTGTTGAGGTACAAGGGTAAGGTTTACATTGGCAAGACCACAGCATTAAGACAACAGTTATTGCAGATTATGCATTCCTCTGCAATTAGAAGACACTCAGGATAATAAGGTACTCTCAAGAAGTTGCAACTATATTTTTTTTGGCCTTCTATAAAAAGGGATGTACAAGAATTTGTATCTATTTATGACATATGACAATGGTTCAAGGATGAAATGTTGCACAACCAGGACTCTTACAACCTCTAGCCATTCCAAGTCAAGCTTGGAGTGATATTAGCTTGGATTTTATTAAAGAACTACCCAGGTCTCAAGGTAAGGACACTATATTAGTGGTTATTGACAGGTTCATAAAGTATGGGCATTTCATAGCTGTACAACACCCTTATACTACAGTTCACATGGCAGATGTATTCATTAAGAAGATTTATAAACTGCATGGGTTGCCTAAAACTATGGTTTCTGACAGAGATAAGATATTCACTAGCCTATTCTGGCAACATCTATTTAAAAGTGTTGGGCCTACATTATGCATAAGCATAGCATATCATCTAGAGTCTAATAGGCAGACTGAAAGGCTTAACAAATGCCTTAAAGGATATTTTACAGCAATGTCATGAGCAATCCTAAATAGTGGGGAGCTTGGTTATATTTGGATGAGTGATGGTATAATACAAACTATCATACATCTTTGCATAGCACCCTCTTTCTCGCATTATATGGATATGACCCCCCTTAACTACCCTTGGGACCTTACACTAACACACCTTTGCAACCAGTGCAAGACTTGATTCAACAAAGGGTGCAGTTTCAGTAGGTGCTAAAGGATCATCTAGTCTATGCTCAAGCCATAATGAAGTGGTATGCAGATCAAAGAAGAAGTGAGAGAGAATTACAAGAAGGGGATTGGGTGTACTTGAAACTTCAGCCATACAAACAAACTACAGTATCACTGAGGAGGCATCTGAAATTAAGTCCTAAGTATTATGGACCCTATAAAGTTCTGCAGAAAATTGGCAAGGTGGCATACAAGCTGTTACTTCCTACAACTTCCCTAGTTCACCCAGTTTTTCATGTTTCATTATTGAAGAAAATGGTTGGTCTTGCTATTTTACCTTAGTAACAACTACCCTTAGTAGGTACTGATGGAAAAATATTGGTTAGCCCTATGTATATTTTACAAAGAAAAATGGTGAAGAAAAATAATGATATGGCAGTTAAGGTGTTGATACGGTGGGAAAATTTAGCTCCTAAGGAGGCTACATGGGAAGATTGGTCCTTCATCAAAGCACAATTTCCTGACTTTATTCAACAGTCAGCATCAAATTCTTGAGGACAAGAATGTTTTCATGAAGGGTGGAATGTAATGACCCAATTATAGAATGTAAGCGTAATTAAGTGATGTACAGTCGTTTGGATGCAATTAATAAAAGGTTGAGTAAGTTAGCAACCGACAGTGAAGATTAAATGTAGATCAAAGGCCAATATTTATCCAAGGAACACATATATACAGAAAAATCTAAATGAGAGAAGATAGTGAAAATTGGTAAGCACTCATCTCGTGCTCTGTAACACCCCAGAAAATAGGTCCTGGAGCGTTACATGGTGCTTGAGGCTACGAGTAGCCCCAAGCTAACCCTTTGAGCCATTTTCATTCAGTTCAACACAAATCAACGGGGTTTCCATAAATAACCCTCAAATATCAACAGAGTAATCATTATCCAAGAATAAAAGTATTTTAGAAAGATAACAGAATACGACTTATTAGTCAACTCCCAATATCTATACTAGTTTGACAAGTCTCTAAGAAAATCAATAAAATCAGCGAGCCATTGAGACATGCCCCAACTGACTCATACTCAGTTATCAAATGTAAACAATTTCGTGAAACCAACACCAGACATCACGTCCTCGGAACATGAGGACTCACCACAACAAAGGATGTAGAACAGCGTGCCCGAAGAATCACTGTCGAACCTGGAACTGAGCACCTGAACCTACATTCCGAGAAAATACATCCCACATCCAAAGATGTGGGTTAGTACCATGGAAAGGAACCGAGTATATGGGGGTGTATGCAGTTGTATAAACATCATCATCATAAATATTTATAAGAAATATACAGGATGTATGAAAGACCCACATAGCCCAAAGAAAATCATCATAATCATGAGAGGATGAAATAAGTACAATAACACATGTGAGTCATCATATAATTTGTTAATCACTTTTAGTTCATCAAGAATATCAATTCTCATAATGTAAATATCATTTAAATCTTTCGAAAGAATAACTTTCACAATTCTACTTTCAAATCACTTCACCATTCACCATAGACACAAGGAAATACACACACTGGGAGATCCTATAACTGGCATAAACCATGTGAGCTACATAGAGTCCAACGTATAACCCACGTTGGGGAGATCCATCCTATCCTTGACATCGGAGTAGGACTATCGATATCAAATCCACACAAACTAGTGATCACTATATAAATCAGCCTCAAGCTCACTCCTATGGGGGCACGTAGTTCTAGGCAAGTAAGGTCGCTTTATACCTTCTACTCGGTGCTAAAGATTTCTCCCGGACTTAGCTCAGATCATTTCAAAGACAATCCACAGTAAAATAATTTCATTAATATATAAATATACATCGAGAGACATCATGCTTTCCATATATCAAAATCAACCACGTTGTGGATTTCTTTCACACTCGAGTTCAAAACAACTCCATTAAGACCAAAAGGTCAAATCATTCAAAATATCTCAAATATTCAACAATAACGTGCTTATAACACACACTTTCTAAAAAAATACAATTTCCAATGGGCATTCACGTCTCAAATATCAAAATCATGATAAATATCGTTCAAGATTCATGCTTTATATCTCCACACATGTAAATTCATCTTTCAAAATTATAAACATCAAGATTTCATAATAATCATCATAAGATATGGGTTCATACTTCAAATTTGGAAAAATCAAATAAAAATCATGCCTTTGTAAAGAAAATTACTTTTGGGCACAAGAACGAAAGAGAGTTCTTAGTGAAAACCCCCACATACCTTGAATGATGAACTTTAGATCGATACTCATTTTTGAGATGTTAATCGTGCCTTTGAATGATGGTTCTTGTAGTTCTTGAACTAGGAACTTGGAATCTTGAATAAATTTGCAAAATTAATGATGAACTTTGGAGGTTCTTGAAGTTAGATGTAGGAGCTTAGGCTTTTCTGTTTGAGGGAATTTGATGAACTATAACATATAATACTTCTAATAGGCTTTAATATAGGGTTTGGATGGATTTTGGGTGAGGGAGAATGTCCAAAACGCCCCTAAAAATCAAATAATTCTCGAATCTGTCCTTTGGTGGACTATTTTGATAGTCTGAAGTAGATCAACCATAACGTTTTACTCCGATATCCAAATTGGATGAAACTAATTTCATTAGAAAGAGGACTCTCATATATTTCTGTTAATAGTATCTCACCCAGATCATTGTGTACGAGGAGTTATGATCATTTGAATTTGACCCAAAAATTCATTTTTGATAGGATGAAGTAGATCAACCATAACTTTTTTCTCCAATAGAAAAATTGGATGAAACCAATTTCATTGGAAAGAGAACTCGCAGATCTTTCCGTTGATATATAGTAGATAACCCAGATCATTATGTACAAGGAGTTATGATCATTTAAAGTTGGAGCAAAAATACGCC
>NW_025873820.1:2630-4975 GCF_002878395.1 Capsicum annuum | reverse complement strand
AGTACTTTTTCCTGCACGTTTTACTGTTCACTACTATTCATGGTTCGATCGGAATGTTCATAACTCGTCGCTCGGGTGTCCGTTTTGGATGATCCACATATCGTTGGAAAGATTATTCGATACTTTACACAATAGTGGTTCATAATCTAAGACATTCCGCATGAAAAATCTATAATTCATTCTAGAAAATAGAACCCAATACGTTTATGCACAAAATTTCAATGAAAAATTTCCCGGGGTATTACATGATCCCCCCTTGGAAACATTCATCCTCGAATGATGCTAGACATGCCAAGATTAGATAGGGAATAGAGCATACAACTGAAACCATTCGTTAGACTCATCACTACATCGTTTCTCATTACGAATGTAACATAGAATGCATAAATTCAAGAAACTACAGCTGAACACATAATAAATGACAGCTGAACTGCTGCAACTTTTATCAAAAGTGCATGATTTATGAAAGAATGGTACCTTCGGCTTGATCGGAGTTCGCAGAAAATAGGTACGGGTACTTGGATCGCATATCCACCTCTGTTTCCCAAGTTGTACCCTCAACAGATTAGTTTCGCCACAACACCTTGACCATGGGAACTTCTTTGTTCCTTATTCTTCGAACACTGAAATCAAGAATATCAATAGCAATCTCATCAAAAGAAAGATTTTCTTGAATGTCAGCACTCACAGAGGAATCCACTACCACAGCATCGCTAATATGCTTTCTAAGCATGGAGACATGGAATATTGGATGAACAGAGGACAAATCGGAAGGCAACTCGACCTCATAAGTTATCTTACCAACATGGCTAAGAATTTTGTAAGAACCAACATAACTGGGACTAAGAGTCCCCTTCTTTCCGAATCTCTTCACCCCCCTCATGGGTGAAATTTTCAGATACACTAGGTCACCAACTTCAAAATCAAGGTCTCTCCTTCTAACATCCGCATATGACTTCTGACGACTCTGCGTAGTTTTCAACCTTTCCCTAATCAACTTAACTTTTTCCATAGCCTCAAATACCAAATCAGGACCACTCACAGCCGCTTTACCCACCTCGAACCAACCTATGGGTGATCTACACTTTCTCTCATATAAGGCTTCAAACGGAGCCATGCCAATACTAGAGTGGAAACTGTTATTGTAAGCAAACTCTATTAACGGTAAGTGATCATCCCAACTTCCCTTAAAGTCAAGTGCACAAGCTCTCAACATATCCTCTAAGGTCTGGATGGTTCGCTCAGCCTGACCATTGGTCTGTGGATGAAAAGCAAAACTCAAAAGCACTTGGGTACCAAGACCCTTCTAAAAAGCTTTCCAAAATTGTGAAGTGAACTGAGTACCCCTATCCGAAATGATAGACAAGGGAACTCCATGCAGTCTGACTAGCTCTCGGATATACAATCTAGCATAATCCTCAGCAGTATATGAAGTATGAATAGGCAAGAAATTAGCAGACTTAGTCAACCTATCAACCATAACCCAAATGGAATCATGATGGCATCGGGAAGGAGGTAAACCAATCACGAAGTCCATATTTATCTCTTCCCACTTCCAAGTGGGAGTACTAAACTCTTCCATCATACCACCAGGTCTTTGGTGTTCAACCTTAACCTGTTGGCATATTGCACACTTAGCTACAAACGCTGCTATATCTTTGTTCATGACACTCCACAAATAGATTACCCGCAAGTCTCGGTACATCTTGGTGGCACCAGGATGAATAGAATATCGTGCCCCGTGTGCTTCAGCCATAATCCTCTGTCTTAGATCATCAACATTTGGGACACACAATCTACCCTACAATCTCAACACACCATCTCACCCTTGGGAGAAAACCTCTACTTTTTGGTCCTTGACTGACTCCTTCAGTCTGGCTAAACTAGCATCTAAGTATTGCTTTTCCTTCACTTCCGAAACTAAGGAGGATTCGGAACTACTCTGAACCCCTATACTAACTTCAGCAGAGTCAAACAACCTTACCCCCAATCTAGCCAAATGATGTACATCATGAGCCAACTCTTTCTTACCTTCTATCACATGCGAAACACTACCCATGGATACTTTACTTAGGGAATCCGCCACAATATTGACCTTGCCTGGATGGTACAACACACTCATATCATAGTCCTTTAACAATTATAACCATCGTCTCTGCCTAAGATTCAATTCTCTTTGGGTAAACACATACTGCAGACTCTTATGATCAGTGAAAACATCAACATGGACACCATACAAATAGTGTCTCCAGATTTTTAAAGCAAACACAAAAGCAGCCAACTCAAGGTCATGGGTGGGGTAATTTTTCTCATGGGGTTTCAACTGTCTAGAAGCATAAGCTATC
>NW_025873820.1:0-2530 GCF_002878395.1 Capsicum annuum | reverse complement strand
AAAATAGGGGCTGAAGTGAGTTGAGTTTTCAACTCCTGAAAACTCTTCTCACAAGATTCAAACCACAAAAACTTCACTTTTTTTTGGGCCAACCGAGTCATAGGAGATGCTATAGAGGAGAAACCCTAAAAAAATGGCGGTAATAGCCAGCTAAATCTAAGAAACTTTGGATATCAGTCAGAGAAATAGGTCTAGGCCAATTTCTAACAGCTTCGGTCTTTTGGGGATCAACTCTAATACCCTCGGAAGAAATGATATGACCCAGAAAAACAACTGACCTTAGCCAAAACTCACACTTACTGAACTTAGCAAACAACTTGTGATCTCTAAGGGTTTGCAAGACAGTTCGGAAATAATCAGAATGTTCATCCTCACTACGGGAGTACACCAGTATATCATCGATGAATAGTATGACAAACATATCCATATATGGTCTGGACACTCGATTCATGAGGTCCATGAAAGCTGCTAGGGTATTAGTTAACCCGAAAGGCAAAACTAAAAACTCAAAATAGCCATAACAAGTTTGGAAAATGGTTTTCGGGATGTCGCACTCCCTAACTTTGAGTTGATGATAGCCGAAACGAAGGTCTATCTTTGAGAAATAACTTGCACCTTGCAATTGGTCAAACAAATCATCTATTCTCGAAAGGGGGTACTTATTTTTTACGGTGACTTTATTCAGTTAGCGGTAATTAATGCATATACGCAAAGAGCCATCTTTCTTTCTCACAAACAACACAGGAGCACCCCAAGGAGAAACACTAGGCCTTATGAAACCCTTATCTAGTAGATATTTGAGTTGCTCTTTAAACTTCTTAAGTTCTGCAGGGGCCATACGGTAAGGAGGAATAGAAATGAGTTGAGTATCGGGAAGAAGATCAATCCCGAACTCTATCTCTATATAAGGAGGTATCCTTGGGAGATCATCTGGAAAGACATCAGAAGACTCATTGACGACGTTAACAAACTGGAGAGTTGGAGTCTCAGACATAGTGTCTTTGACTCTAACCAAATGGTAAATACACCCCTTGGAAATAAGCTTTCTAGCTTTGAGGTAAGAGATAAAATGACTCTTGGGTGACACAGAATTCCCAGACCACTCAAACATAGATGCACCCGGAAACTGAAACTTAACCACTCGGGTCCGACAATCAATAGAGGCATAAGAAGAATACAGCCAGTCCATACCCAGAATCATATCAAAATCTACCATGTCTAACACAATCAGATCAGCCAACAAAACTCTATGAAGAATGGTAACAGGAAACTTTTTATACATTTTTTGGGCAACAATCGAATCATCCATTGGGGTAGAAACTAGGATAGTCGCAGGAATAATCTCAGGACTCATTTCAAAATTCATAGAAATAAAAGGTGTAACATATGAGAAACTGGATCCAAGATCCAACAAAGCATACACATTAAACTGAAATATACGAAGCATACCAGTAACAACATCGGGAGAGTCCTGCTGTTCCTGGTGGGATGGTAAAACATAGAATCTATTCTGGCGCTGCCCGCCAGCATTGCTAGAAGAGGCGCCCTAAGCTGGGGCTGGGCGAGTCGCTGGAACTGGAGCACTAACAGTCTGAGTCTGAGTCTGAAGGCGATAGTGACGATACCTTTGTCTATCCTGTGGACAATCTCTAACTCTATGACCCATGTCACCATACTGGAAACAACCCCTCTTCTTACCCCAACACTCACCCGAATGAGCCCTACCACACTTAGGACATAGGGGACGATTTGGCTTACTGCCAGCACTGTACTGGGACCTGGATGCATATGACCTGCTACCTTGCTCCTGCCTACCTCTAGGCACGGGAGCACTAGCAGATAACGGTGCTAGCATAGACGAACGATCCTGATACTAAGGGCGACTCCCTCTTTCCAATCTAGTTTGACCCTATCCATGCTGCTCAGACCTAGCTCTCTTATTCCCTCTCATTTTATCTCTCTCCTTAATCTTGTCTGCCTTAATCTGTTGGGCATGATTTATCAGCCTAGAAAGATTTATCTCACTATTCAGCGTAGCAGACCTACACTCCTTAACCATATAACTAGACACTCTAGTCACAAACTTACTCATACTAGCCTGATTATCAGCCACTAAGTCAGGAGCATACTTGGCCAACTAATTGAACTTTAGCAGTACTCTGTAATAGTTATAGAGCCCTGTCACAGCTTCATACACTCTTCCACCTTTGCCTCCCTCATCTCCAAAGGGAAAAACTTATCTAGAAATGCATCCTAGAACTCTTGCCAAGTTGCAGGGACAACTCCCTCACCTCTACCTTTTCTCCAAGCAATAACCCAGTCATAAGCAAGGTCTTTCAACCTATACGCAGCCAACTCCACACTATGTTCCTCAGATACATGCATCACCTGAGTAATCTTCCGCACCTCCTCTAAAAATAACCATGGATCCTTATCAGACTTGGGCCCATAGAATTTTGGCGGATTCATCCGCATGAAGTCACGAATCCTGGCAGCAGCTGAATCATCTCCCTGCTGTTGTGGAGCCAGG
>NW_025873819.1:2879-4475 GCF_002878395.1 Capsicum annuum | reverse complement strand
TTTTTCTCTACTAGGTGATCTTTGGGTTGTTGGATTAGGTGGGGCACTTTTAATTTTTACCAAATATAGACCCTACCTCTTCTTAGTTTTACTCAACTCAAAATATATGAGTAAGTAGCTGCTAGGATTTACACCACACCAATTCTATCTCTTCCAATTTATACTCTCTCGCTTTTGTCTTTTGATCGGACACCAAGTTTAAGAAATAAATAATAAATTTTATAAAGTTTAAAAT
Source organism: Capsicum annuum (assembly GCF_002878395.1). Lineage (NCBI taxonomy): Eukaryota > Viridiplantae > Streptophyta > Magnoliopsida > Solanales > Solanaceae > Capsicum > Capsicum annuum. The sequence continues at coordinate 4,240 of NW_025873819.1, read as the reverse complement.
ATTATGCCTCTTAAAATTACTTTAATATTTACTTTTTAATTATCTTTTCTTATTAAGTGGGACCCAGTATAAATAAATTAGGAATAATGACATAAAATAGTTGTCAAATAAAAAAATATATCATTCTTTTTTATACGGACCATAAAAAAAAAATGTCGACACATAAAATGAAACGGTGAGAGTATAAATAAATTAGGAATGATGACATTAAATAAGAAAATGCTAACACTATTTATTTTCACCGACACTCAAAATAACAATAACAATTATGTCTCAGTTCTAAATCAATCGGAATCGACTATACTGTATTTTCAGTTTTACTTACTCGTGAAATTAAGCTAAAAGGTAAATTGTTTGATTTACAATAATAAATGTGCAATGTTTTTGTTTTTTTTCTATTTAATGTCCGCTGACATGGACAAAATATTGAAGACTGATCCCTACTTATATTTGACTATTCAATTCAGTATGACGTGTCAGTCCTATTACCTTACTCGGTTTCACTTTTTAAAAAAAAACAAAACAAAAAATCCCAACCTTACTCGGTTTCACTTAGAAATCTCTTTTTTTTAATTGTTAATTGTTCAGAACTTCTCTTTTCTTAATAATAATAATAATAATAATAATCCATTAAATTTAAATACGGGAAAGGGTGTAATACACCCTTCAACTATTGAAAATGGTACACAAATACCCTCCTTCACCTTTAGGCTCAAAAATACTCTTTTATCCATCTATTTGGCTCAAAAATACCCTTAATGTATTAGAAATAGCTCAAAAATGCGCTTCTTCCTCTATTGGTTCAAAAATACCCCTTCATCCACCTATTTGGATCAAAAATACCCTCAACATTAAATTTAAGTCCAAAAATGTCTCCTCATTTTAACAAATTCTGATGTGAAATATAATTTTATTTAAATTAAATATATGACATTATTTTTATTGGTGCACATGTAATTAGACTCAAATTCATTCACAATTTAATGGTCCTCTTTTCACTAATTTTTTTAGTTATATATAAAAATTTAAAAGAATTAATTAATGTTTAAGCGCAAAATTAGAAAAGAATTCCTTAAATAGGATAATTAGCAAAGGGCAAATACTCTCATAGTTAGAAAACATATTTTAGGTTAAATTTTTAAGACTTTTAGTTCTTTTTAGGTTTTGAACTTTTTATATATAAAAAAAAAAAACTTGAAAGTAATTTAAGTATTTATTTAATTTAGGTAAGAATGCATAATATTTTACACTTCTATCCTTCTCCAACATGAAACCATAAAAATGGTAATAATACAAAGAAAAATATAACGATATATATATATATATATAAAATCACCCCTACGTGAAACCAAAAAAAAAAA
>NW_025873819.1:1965-2779 GCF_002878395.1 Capsicum annuum | reverse complement strand
TTAGAAGACTTTACAATAGATAAAATCATTTAATCTTTTTCCTTTAATTTTTATTTTATTAAATAAATATATAGAGCGGAATTAAGAGTCCTAAAATATATAAATATGAAATCCGAAACATATAGAAAAATTAAGAGTCCTAAAATATATGGAAGGAAATTAAGAGTCCTAAAATAGAAAAAATATATTTCTTGAAAAAATAAAAATGACCATCTATTATGATGTACCATAAATTTCTTGATAACTTGGTACCAACCTAAAACTAAAAAAATAATAATTAAAAAAAAAACCCACCCCTGACGTAAAACCCACAAAAACTATACAATAATAAAAAATTATAATTAAAAAAATCCAAAAATAATATAATAATAAAAATTTGTAATTACAAAAAACTCCAAAATAATATAATAATAAAATAAATTATAAATTAAAAAAGCCCACCACTACGTGAAACCAGAAAAATAATATACTAATTAATGCATATCTATTCCACCAAAAAATATATAATATCATTAATTAAAAAAAAAAAAAAACACCCCTGACATAAAACCCACAAAAACTATATAATAATAAAAAATTATAATTAAAAAAAATCCAGAAATAATATAATAATAAAAAGTTGTAATTAAAAAAATTCAAAATAATATAATAATAAAATAAATTGTAACTAAAAAAAGCCCACCACTACATGAAACCAAAAAAATAATATACTAATTAATGCATATTTATTCCACCAAAAAATATATAATATCATAATTAAAAAATTATAATTACAAAAAAAAATTACCCCTACGTGAAACCAAAAAAATAATAT
>NW_025873819.1:0-1865 GCF_002878395.1 Capsicum annuum | reverse complement strand
TAATATAATAATAAAATAAATTGTAACTAAAAAAAGCCCACCACTACATGAAACCAAAAAAATAATATACTAATTAATGCATATTTATTCCACCAAAAAATATATAATATCATAATTAAAAAATTATAATTACAAAAAAAAAATTACCCCTACGTGAAACCAAAAAAATAATATAATATAAAGGAGGAGATATTTTTGGACTTAAATTTAATGTTAAGGACATTTTTTATTCAAATAGGTGGATGGAGGGGTATTTTTGAACCAATAAAGGAAGAAGGGTATTTTTGAGTCATTTCTAATACACTAAAGGTATTTTTGAGCCAAATAAATGAATGAAAGGGTATTTTTGAGCCTAAAGATACAAAGAGAGTATTTAGACCCTTTTTCGATTTAAATATAAAGGAGTGATGATATGCCATGATTTGAGGGTCAAAGTGATGACTATGTATTAGTCGAAGTCCCAAGATACAAAGACGTAATTTGGTGTAGAACCAATAATAAACAATTACTAAAAGATTAATGAGATTGTCAAGTCAAAAAGGTAATGAGTGAGATTTTTTTTTTTACCTAATAAGGTAAAACAGTCTTCCCGCTTTACACTTTATCATTAGATAACATCTTTAGCCTTTTAAAGACAAGGCGTGAGCCTTTATCCGTCTTATCCCATTTGGATTTTTTCGATTTTTATATGTCCTTTCGAAATTTTGAATGAAAAAAGTTGTCCTATAGACTTCGGACTCATATAATAGTCTTCTTTTATAGTATTTTTTTATTTTGGATGATTAGTTAGTAATATAATGCCAGCCCTGTGGAAGATTATTTTCGTATAATTAATGAATACGTGCTTATTGTAGATCATATGGCAATATAATTATTATGCAATTCTTGACATAGAATGAATTTGTAGGTCAGCATTGTGAAAGGAGTAATCCTCAATCTTTCTCCACGTTTTTTTGTTCTCAGTTATATAATGCCTCAGTTATCTTTAATTTTCTTTACTAATAATAAATTAACAAAGATGTTCCCACTGCTCTTTAATTTGTAGGAAGAAGAAGAAAGCAAGAGTACAAAGTTAATTAAGATATTCAAATGAAGAGTAGAATCTAAATATATTAATTAACAACTATATCGAAAATCTTCACATAAATATATAGATATAAAGATTATGAGTCTAACTAACGTTTGTCCATCCAATGAAAATGATAGTAATATACTGTAGTTAATTAATATGAACCCCATATCATATAGTGAATGATTGATGAGTGCTTTATGTGTAACTAATGTGTTGCCTTGTGGGTACTTGTTCTTATCCAATTAAAAATATTCCAGGTGTCACACGTCCACAATTGCTAGTCTAATGTTGTCAAAAAAACACTTATGAAATTGGCTGATACCTTCAACACTAGATTATGAATAATATATCTAAGAAGTATGTTAATTTTTAGGAAAAAGATGAAATAGAATTTTAAGGCCAAGCCCCCAACTTCACGGAGTGTCCTGAAGTAATAATTCCCCTCATTGTACCCGACATTAAGGAATCTTCCTCCCAGGATAAAATGGTCTTCAATCCGAACAATAGCGGTACCTTAAATTGTTAGATTCAACGAACTCACTCAACAGTTTGATTGATCACACGGAATGTTTTTGAAGACAAAAAGAGAGTTTGTATTTCAAAAAATTCGTGTCTAAACTTGTGGATGAAAGCAAGTTTATCTAGCCTTCATATGCCTCTTCTGAAAAGTGACAATGATTCACTTAAAAGGTGTGACCTTTCCTGAAAAATTATGTTTGTTCGTTCAAATCATGAATCGGATCAGTTCAAATAGTGCATCCTTCAGAAACATCAGTTCGAAACAGTGCATGCA
>NW_025873818.1:0-9229 GCF_002878395.1 Capsicum annuum | reverse complement strand
ATAAATATGGTCAATGATAATGTGGCAAGTGCTTTAAAAAACACTATGATGTAACTCTTCATAAAACCTTGGCAAAGGTTCAGGTACCTGAAAATGATGAAAAGAAGAGATCGATCTTGATATGTTATGTCGTAATGAAATTGATATTAAATAACTATCGACGGTACCTTTGGTATAATGTAGAGCTCAGCATTGTAAATGGTATTGCGGATCTTGAATATAAATCTGTCAAATAATGTGGACAGATAAATTATGCAATTCATATTTATTGTTTTTCACTTGAAAAGTGATATTTTGTAATTAGTCCATAGACTAAGGTATAATGCCAATGAGATACAATTTGGTGATTGTGCGAAAAATAAAATTATAAGATATAAAATACGATTTGTGCCTGGAGGCATAAAGGTTATTCACAAAAGTTCTGGCATTATTGTTTGGAGATGTCTTCTCCTATGATGGATGCAATAAGATTGCTTTAAATCTGGCAATGTATGAAAAAAATTAAATGCGTATAACGAATGACTGCCATGTCTAGCGAGATGACAAATGCAATAGAAAAATCCTTGAAGGATTTAAAAGAGATTCGATCCATTGAATATTCTAGTGATTGCGAAATCTCTTACCATAAAGAAAGATCAATTTTCATCATGAAAATGGTTAAAAAATATCATGTATTAGTGCAATTGATGCATTTTTATCCTGTTATTTCTATACATGAGAATAATTTTTATTAATGTGTAGAAAGACATAATTTCACTTTTATGTGAATGTGAGTGAAATCAAATATTATTGATATGGATTTATTATTTCTAACAAATATTGTCAAAGGATTGTTGGTTATGCAAATGCAGTTCAATGTGCAAATGGCTTACGATGATGAGGTCGCATATAAAGTGATTTTCAAGAATTTATTTGGCTGAGTTTAAGGACTTAATATATCCAAGAAATAAGAAAACAACACATCAAGGCGATTTCAAGAATGAAACGTCTACATGAATTTGACTTGATTACAACCACACAGTCAATATCGACATTGAAAGCTGACATATAAGATTGAAGTGCTTCGTCTTTGAGAAGTGAAAAGATGTTTGCATCGGGGGGGGGGGGGGGGGAAAAAAGCCGCTGCCTTTTTTTTTCCTTCGCCTAGGTTTTGTCCCAATGGATTTTCTTGGCAAGGTTTTTAACCAGGCAGCAAACAAATGCGAATTAAAAGATATGTGTACTCTTTTTCTTTCACTAGAATTTTTTTCTACGATATTTTTTTTCTAATAATGTTTTAACCAGATACATTATCTATGAATATTCAAGGGGGAGTATTATAAAATATTATAGTTATTATGGATGTCCACTACTCCAAGAATTTACTCATCCACTACTCCATACATCATTATGAGGTGTAACTCATACACCTTTAACCTCCCTATAATCTTCATGATTAATGTCATGTTTATGGTGTAACTCTTGCACCTTTTAACCTCCTCATAACCTTCATGATTAATGTCATGTTTATGACAACCTTTCATATGCCTACGTGTTATACTATAAATAGAGGCATAAAGTTCATATTATAGACACTTGAAAGATTTGTATACTTGATACTTGAAAGAATGAAAAACTATCATCTCTTGTCTTCTCTTCTCAATATTTTTGTCTACTTTATTGTTCATATTATTCATCTTTTGGCTTTATTTTAAAATAATAACTAAATTAAAATAAATATTTTTAACATAAAGGCCAACTAAAATGAAATGTAGAAACTATTAGAGGAAATACAATTCACTCGATACCAAACACCAGTTGATAAGTACTTTTTGTGTTGACTTGACATTCTGCTTAAGAAAATATTTAGTAGGATTTATTTTATTAAATTAGTCTTATTAACTATACTTTGAAAAAATAAATTTGAATATTATATTGTCACGATCCAAACTAACAGATCGTGCGGGCACCTACGCTATCCTAAGTAGCTAAGGAGAGCCCTTATTATTCAACTAAAAATATACGGAAAACTTTTTTTTAAGAGAATACTGAATTAAATATAACAAAGTAAATTAGATACCAATAAATAAAATTTTTCAAAAACTTCTTACAATTGTCCTTCATTACCCTGAGACTTGGTTAGACATGTACAAGAGCTAACTATATAAAATAAGACCAATGATAAAATAAATAACACAAAGACACTAATATATGCCAGAAAGAAAGTACAAAAGTTAGTGTTGAATATCGTCATCCATCTAGTAACTGCAAACTAACCTGCATTCAGTCTACACTCCAAGGAGGAATGTAGAGGAATAGGGTCAGTACAAACACAAGTACTGGAAAGCATCATCGGTTGATCAGTGTTAGTCCACATAATCATAAAATAGAATCGAAGAAAAGAAATCATGACATCTTAAATGGAATATAATTCAAATAAAACTGTAATATCATTATAACACTTTGCTTATATAATTTATAATTCTCCAACTCTATTAATGAGACACTGATGTAATCTAGCCTCATTAATTCACATCATCCACCACAATCCAACACTAAATCATCACTACCACCATGTTATTCGCATCACCTTTTTATTACCAAAATATATAGGATCATCCTAGTAATCATAGATAACTCACACTAAACTCTCAGGATAACAACAATCAAACACTCTCTTATAACATTAAAGAATAATAACTAGCCAATCGAGTAAGCTACGATTACAACGAGTATAAATGAAGCAAGTCAAACAACATATAGCAATTAAGCACAGAGTTTAACTATTTCAAGTACATGTCACATAATCAATCTCAAGGATACAATCAACCAACATATAGCAATTAAACGCAGAGTTTTACGCTTTCAAGTACATGTCACACAATCAATCTCAAGAATACAATCAAATAAGGAATACAAGTCAACTCACATCTCAGTAAAACATACCAGAGAACTCAAGTCTTATTAAGAAATCTTATAGATACTCTTGAAGAAGAACTAATTCAATTATTAAAACTTCAGGATTGTTTCTTTGGGATTATTCATTGGATTTATTACTTTATATGACTTTATTATCAATTCTTTATTATAATTATTACCATGACGAATCGTGGCAACTGATCGAATCACATCTCACAGCAATATCAGAATTTAATATGGCACATTGCTTGAGAAATTAATAAGACGGTAAAACCAAAATTTAATGTCGACCACATTACTTAAGAAATCAATAAACTAGCAATATCAAAATTAAACTAGCAAACTCTTGTTATGCAATCTAAGGTTCTTAATATCTAGACAACCCTTACAATTACCAATTTCAAAAAAAAAAAATTAGACCTCCTTGCTTCTTATTTAAAATGAAGACATCCCATTTTACAAGATTATAGCAATTTGAAAATGTAGGCATCAACTGTAGAAGTCATGTCATTACAAGTTTTTACAATATTATAGTCATTCATAAACAATTTGGCTAAGGGGTCTAACTTTTGTGTTGATTGAGTACACTCCAGACTTGTGTTAGTACCAAGTCTTTGTTCACAGAAATCATATGAAGTGTTTCATTGTCGACATCCTAATGAATGAACTCATACTTGTATTTGTTCATCAAACTTGATATTCTGCTGTTACCAACTGATTTAAGGTGTGGTCCAGTTAGATTTCGAACCCACAAAAGATTGTATTTTAGGTCCTCCTAGAATATATTGTGGCCTCTGGTAATGATTTAGTTTGCTCAGGTGAATTTTAGCATTTTATCAGGTATTGTATAGTTCACTTTTCCTTGTTGAGGCTCTGTTGAATACAACTTGAGTTCATCTTTAAAAACCGCGACATTGAACTTCTCTTTAAACCATTTCTGTAAGAAGTTTTAGTTGTTCAAATACTTCTACCTAGGGGTATTCATGGGTTGGTTTGGATCGGTTAGTGGTTAAAACCATAATCAAAACCAATTTAGTCGATTTTTGAATTTCTAAAACCAAATCAAACCAAACCAAACCACAAAAAAAAGTAACCATTGGTCGGGTTCTTGTCCGTTTGGTTCGGTTTTTAGTTTTTTCAGTTATTGACTAGCCTACTCCAACCATCTCTAGAATAAACTCCTTTTTTTAACCCAAAAAAGAGTATCAAATTGAACAATTCTCATGAAATATTTTTACCGTGACGGACAAATGACACTATAAACTCTTAAAAATCAGAACAAACACATTAAACAAAAGCAACATTGAGATGAAAATCACTAGCTTTGTATTGTAGGAACTAAGATTATCCAACAACATACAAGCACATACATGTATATTGTAAAATAGAGCTTTGTATTCTGTTGCAGTGTACTGCAAAAAGAGAAAGAATTAGGCAAATTTGAGTTATCTGTTTAATTTATAGACCAGCTAGGTGAGCTAATCATATAGGGAAAAGATTGAATAAATAAGGAGACATACACTACCATTTGAACCAGGGACCATGGTAACTCGTTTAAAAGATTCTTTATTTATGTGACCTAAGATGAAGCAGCATATGGATTACAGTTTCAGTCATCATTCATGCTATGTCTCTTAGGTTATTCACAAATCATACATCAATAAAAATTTAGTAACATTTAATAAAACCCCTCTGCACCATTGCCTGGCTAAAGTTCCATCCCATGAAACTTTGAGATTTTACTATAGAATAGAATTAGATTTAATCACCGAAAATATTTCACAAAAAATGAAAAGAAGACTACACTACGAAAGCGAGCGTAAACGAGATATAGGGGGTTAAGAAACTAAATAAGAAAATATTGCAATATTTGAGCTAGACGAGAATCTAGAAAACATGGCACAAGTATAATCAACAGGAAGAAAGTGAAACATTTTCAGTTGCATGGACCATCAACGCAAAACAAACGAGAGGGAAAACCCCTTCACTTTGTAACTCTTAGCCTAGGACTATAAGAGCCCCTCTCTTCCAAATTTAGTTCAATTTTGCATAATCCACTGCTTGCAAATAACCAAACAAAAGAACGATAATAATTTATACAGTTGCTCATAATTATAGGAACGGATGGTAGGAAACAGAAAAAAAATCATTTAAAAAAATTAATTACATGTCATGCAATCCTCTAAATTCTTGTATAAATTTAAAATTAGCTAAGGTAGCTAGAATAAAAAAACTAAAAATTACCTTCTCAAGCTTTAATAAACTTGTATTTAAGGTTTTCATTTCCCAAGCTTCAATCTTTATTTTTGCTTTTCCTTGTGAGATGAAAAACTGAAAAGAAATTTTCTTATTGTCTGCTTTCTATGAAACAGAAGCTAATGAGGTACTGCCTTTCAATGAAGAACAAAAGAAGCAGCAGTTGATGTATTACGTATTGAGAAAGCTGAAGTAGAAAAAGTGAGGTAGGGACTGTAGGGTTAACTTATTAGTAATAGTAGATGGAGTTGGGCTTGAGTTTGGGGCTGTGCGCAATTGGACTAAAGTATTGGTTGGGATAGACATAAATTAAAATTTAGTTTAAGATTAAATTTAATAAAATATTTATATTTTATTTATAACTTATATATAAATAATTATAATATATATATATATATATATATAAAATTATCGGTCCGGTTTGGTTATTTTCACGTTTTTTTTAAGTAAAACCATAACCAAACCAAATAGCATCGGTTTTTTAAAATTTAAAATCAAACCTAACTAAACCAAACCAAACGTCGATTTTTTTAATCGATTTGGTTCGATTTACGGTATGGTTTGATAAACCAAACCCATGAACACCCCTGCTTCTACCTGTTCCCATAAAAGTAGTTGTTAAAATTCATCGCTAACAAACACTTTTTAAGTGCTGAAACTAATAGTATAAGCAGAACCAGAAAGTGCGTCTTAATAAAAAATCTGATCAACTTTTACCTGATATGTTTGATTTCCAAGAATTGTCTGTGTGAGGACAGAACCAAGTGTAAAATCTCTAGAAACTTATTCTACTATCATTTATGCTCCTGGAACTCTTTCTTCTTGCACATCTAATATGTGTATAGTCGGCATGCATTGTCTTTCCTAGAGGTTTAATGTACGACTCCATAAAGTTTTCTCATAGTCTGAGCCTTTAAAACATGCCAAGTGAAGTCTTATTCCATCTCTAAAAGATTAAGGAATGACTTCCAAAGTAATTAGTGTTTAATCCATATAGAGTTTTCCTAAAAATGACTTTTTATCGTGTAGGAAATTAAATTATCTTTCCAACGATACCCGTTTCATCAAAATCCGACATCGAAAAAGAAAGATATGGCCGAATTACAGAAAGCATTCTGAACTACCCAAGTGTGATGGAGAGGTCCGATGGACCATCGATCTAGCGATGAACCATCGCTCAAACCATCGCAGAGGAGTCAGTGAGACCTCATTCTGGTTAGGCATGGCGGTAAGGCTGACGGACCGTCGATCCAGCGACGGACTGTCGACCCAGCCGTTGCAGGTAAGGTAGAAAGTCCAAATGTGGCCCAGGTGCAACGGTGAGTACCAACGGATCGTCGACCTAGCGATAGACCATTGACCTAGCAACGAACCGTCGCATGTTTTGTTTAGTAATTTTAAGTCATTTTTAAAAAGGGTTTTTTAGTCTTTTCCCATCCTTTTTACATCTTAATATACCCAAACGAACCAGATGACTTCAGTTCATCCAAAAGCATCTCAAAGCTAGGGTTTCTTTCTCAAGAACAAACCCAAATTCCTTCTCTAAGAAATTCAAGAACTCAACATATATTTTACAAATTGAGTTAAAACTCAAAGTTTCCAAGTCAAAGGCTTCAAGAATCCTCTATCAAGAGTTTAAAAAAAATAGTCTCAAGCAAGCTTGTTCATCTAATTTCACAATCTAAGGTATGTGGGGTTTGAACAAGGGTAGTCCTTTCACCCTTGTGTCCAAAGGCTTATTTTAAATTACAAGTTTTTTGCAATTTATGAGATTTTATATGAAATTGAGTTAGGATTTTTTCACACATTATCATTAGTTGCAAGGTTTTGATACTTCCCATGAATTGGAAGTCAAATAGCATGATTTTGTATATATTTTTATGCTTATTGATGAGACTTATGGATTTTCAAGATACCTTATGAGTAATTGCATTCTTAAGCATGAATTTTGAGATGTTGACTTGAGGGTTACTGTTTGGGTCACTAGACCCCCATTTTAAGGTTTTTTGTTCAAGACTGTTTGGGTTAAGAGTACCCCATAACTAAGCTATTTTCAGATTTTAGTTAAAGATTTGACCCCTTGGGTCTAAGCTAAAATAGAAATCCATATTTGATTATGATTTAAAGCAAAAAGGAATATATTTTGGTCTTCATTATAGACCCTTGAGTTATTTTGAGGTGGATTTCTTAAAATTTTTTATGAGAGTAGTATTTAGCAACGAGTTGGGTATGATTCCAAGGTTTCATGCCCCACAACTACGTGCCACCGTAGGATTGAGATTTATGGGCCTGAGGCCGAGATAGTGATCACTTAAGTTAAGGTTCTATTCTGATGGCAAGGGTAGAACAGCTCTCCCCAACGTGGGCAAGATGTTGGACTCCATGTAGCTCGTATGATTTATGTCGGTTAGAAGAAACTCCCAAGTCTAAAAGAGTTCCAGAGTTCTCAAGTGTTAAAAGTTCCTAAATGTTTTAAGTCCTTATGTTTTAAAGAAATTTTACGCTCCACAAGATAAAAGCATGAGTTTGAAAGTATTATTTAAAGCTTCCTTTAGCCTTCAAGCACTGAGATTAAAAGGAGAGTATAGATTTTAAAGTTAAGTATAATGACTCACGAGATTTGTGTTATATGTTTTACTATTCATGATTTATGAATTTTATATTTTAGACTTATTTAAACCATGTGAGTCATTCCTATTTGCATGCATGATTTTATTAAAGAGTATTGATATTGTTTTATGTAAATGCATACACCCCCATATACTCAGTACATTCCTAAAGTGCTAATCCACATATACGTCTGTGTGCTACATTGTCTCATAATGTAGGTTCAGGTGCTCAGTCTCAGCAGTGACCATGATTCCCGAGTACCTTTGTCTATATTATATAGTTGGTGAGTCCCCATGGTCCGAGGACCTATATTTGCAGCTTTCTCATTTTCACAGTGTTTTGAGTTTTACTTTCAGGTCATTGTGAGTCAGTTGGGGGTCTGTCCCAATGGCTCTCCAATTTGAGTAGTAGAGGCTTTGTCAGACTAGACTGTCAGTTGAAGTTATGTTCCAGATTATTAGTATTTTTGCTATTCAGGCATTATTTTCAGTTATTCAGATTATAGTTGACCCAACAAAATATCATTGTTTAGCTTATTTATCCTAAAACAAGTGTTAGAAGTAGTAACAGGCTCAAGAATTAGCTTAGGGCTACTTGTAGCCTTAAGCACCGTGTGACTTCTTGGGATGAGATCTCGGAGCGTTACATTTAATTTAGCAGAATTAGAATAAGTACACATGCAGCCAATGAAACTCATAACCTTATCATAAAACTGAAGATGCTGAGCACGACGATGTCTTAGTGACAATCTTGAATAACATAGAGTTTTAGGAGTTACTTTATCGATTGTGTCTCGTTGATTTTTTCAACATTATTGACAAGTAAATGGCTGCAACGAAATACTAGAAATCTGAGATATTTAGCATTCCCCCATCTGATCTTTGTATCATAGTTCATTATAATTTTTACCACTCAAACAATTGCAGAAAAAATAATTCAATATCTTAAGTTATCGTCATAACACACATATATACCTGAAAATAAAGTAGACATATGATGAAGGAAAATCAAGAACAAATCCACTCCCTTTAAAAATGACCAACAACTAGACCTAGCAATGACATTTCCTACACACGTTATTGTTCCATTAGTTATTTTCAAAGTTGCCTTTATCACAACTGAATCTGCATCAGATACCTGCACCCATTACAACATAAGGCATGCATAGCTACAAAATACCTCATAGCTAAATATGAAAAATTTCATAGCTAAACACTTTAGGCACCATTTTTTTTTCTGTAGCTTTCGTAGCAAGAAGTGGAGTAACTAAAAGTTAGCTACAGACTTTACATGATCTGTGGCTAAGGATAACTACTTACAGCTACAAAAAAATTTATTGTAGTTGTGATGGCAAAACAAAATTCTTGCTATGAAACATGTACTTGTAGCTAATAGTTTACTCTTTTTCCACGACAAATAAAATTCATAGTAATTTTTGTAATGTAGCCACAACGTATTCTATTAT
>NW_025873817.1:9835-17773 GCF_002878395.1 Capsicum annuum | reverse complement strand
GTGTCATGTGACACCTCGAAAAGTTTTGAATCCAAGTTTAATATTGTAAGTGAATATAAGGTGTACACATTTTACGGAGAATCATAGTGTGTGCATATGTATATAATTGTAGTATATATAACTTATATGGTTGCTACTAGTAGAAAGAAAAAAGAAAAGGGAAATGGAAAAGTCTTATAAAACTTTAAATTACAACTTCCAAGTGGGGGCCACTTTAAAGGGAAACAAAAAGAAAAGATTTTTGTTTTGGGGGAAAACTAACGTACAGTACATATATTTATCCAAAAGAAAGGCAGCAGGTACAAAATGAAAAGTTATTAGTGCTAGTGGCTTACCTGCTATTATTATTCTTTCTTTGTTCCTTCTTTCCAGCAACTACGAAGCAAATCAAATGATTTAAGAGGAAATAAGAAGCGTCAGCTGGACTACTTGAACTCAATTTGTTCTCTTCTATCGGCGTCCAAGAATTCATTAGAGGAGGAAGGGATTCTTAATTTTGAAATAATCTTACAGAAGTGACTTTGATAACCTAAAGTTGGAATTAAATTCCTAGAGGTAATTCTCTATCCCTTTTTTTTGAATTTAATTATAGACAAGTATTTGGGGTATCTAATTTGAATTTTTATACTAGTTTTTGAAATGGATTCATGAGAAAAAAAGGGTGAAAATGAGCAATTTTGGTGAAAGAGGAGCTTTTAGGGATTTTTATCACTTGGGTGAATTTACCGTTGAATTGTATAAGTTGTTAAAGTTAGAATTCATTCTGAATTCTTGTTAAGGAATACAATTGGTTCCGGCCATAATTGAAGATTTTTGGAACAAATTGTTAAACACTCATACGAGTCATTGATGGACACATATCTTATCTTTGTAGTTAATCAATTGGCTAGTGGATACGTGGAATTAGTGGTTTGAGGGATAAAGGCTACCTTTTTACGGGTTAAATTGCTTGAGGCTCGAAAAGCTATCGCAGATAGTTAAGAGCTAAGGTATGTAAAGCTAAACCTTCCCTCGCCACTAAGGCACCACCCTACATTTCATGCTCTTTCCCAATTGATGTTAGTATAACTCTCATGAAATACGAAAGTGGAATCTTTATATTACCCTGACATCACTCCCTCATTGTACCATCAAGCTTATAAGTATCTATCTTTTCTTTGTGTTAAATTTCTACAATACTCCCATATTATTATAAGTTTCTATACTTGAAGAACTTTCACTTTAGAAGTCCACTTTCACTTTATGAATGGATAGTAATAGCATAGTTTCACTTGTATATGGTAGGTAAATGATCATTATCGTAACTCACATGTCATAGGACTTCAAGGCATTAAATGATAAATATTAACAACGGGAGGGTACATAGGTTTGGCTTGGTATATCGCTCGATGTGATTCTGTGCACAGGATCGAGACCAAACCATTATAGCGATCCCAACAATTGGGCGTACCCACCTTTGTGGCATCATTTGTATTTGAAGTCAGTTGGAACGTCTTGTATTGGTTTCCCCATACTCGAGCCAACATATGACATATATGGCCTACGGGAAGACCCTCATAGTGAGCCCCTGGGTGGGGCATACCTGATTACAGACTGAGGTTACAGTTACACATATGAGATTATAGTGATGAGTATGTGAGCAATATATGCTTTATACTTGCCTCAGATCGCCTTTGGAAGGCCATCTTGTGATCATTTGTAAGACTTATAGGATAAATGCATTACTTAGGCAAAGTGTAGGCCCTACATTATACTGAACATTTTTCTAAATATTATATATGATGCTAATAAGGTTGGTGTATAAGTTATTAGTTCATATCGCATATGTGTTATTTGTTGGTTCATATGTTTCTCACTTTACCATTTGACTCATATGGGCTTTTATACTAGTCTAACTGTTATTCTTTCTGCTTTTATACCAGTACATGTTATTTATGTACTGACATCTCAGGCCCACCATATTTTATTATTGCAGGCTCAGATTCTCAGGATAGCAGACATCTATATTAGACTCTTTTGCCATTTCCAGCTGGTATTTTGGTGAGCTCCAACTCTCTCTAGAGCCGGTCTATGCCTAATCTTTTTTATTATATGTATAGGTATCTGGTTGGGCATGACGAGCCTAATTCCAACTAGTCACTTGTAGTATAGTGTGTTAAACTGACTAGAGGCTTTATGGACATCGTGTAGTATTGTATAATTTTGTAAATGTAACTCCTTGTGTATATATGCAACGTTTATTAAATATACTACTCGTTATTATCCTATAACCTCATGTACGTCATAGAATAGTTGTCGAGTAAGTATATGCGGTTCTTGTCCGTCATTATTATTTTGGGGTGTGACAAACTTGGTATCAGAGCGCCTAGGTTCAGGTGTCCTAGGAAGTCTATGAGGCCTTGTCTAGTAGGACCTTACTTATTGATGTGTTGCGCGCTACATTTATAATTAAGGGACTGCATGGATATTTAGGAATTTGACCTTCATATATAATTCGGATCGTGCAATAGAGTTAAGTTATAGAAAGTTACCTGACTCATATTCTGCTTATTTGTGATACAGACCATGTCTGCTACAGAAAAGGATAAAGCAGCCCAGCAGGCTGCTATAAGCGCTAGTCAGGAGGCAACCACTACCGGTCCATCTCCCGTATTGGTGGATCTGAATAGGACTCAAGAAAGTTTGTTGGGTTCTATGCTTCCAGGTTCTCAAACTCCCATAACTAAAGGACTTATAGAGGTTTCTGCACCTCCAGTGGTGCCAATGGTAGTTTCTATCTTGCCACCAAGTGCCTCAGACCCAGATCTTAAGGGAGCAATTCAGTTGCTTACATAATTGGTCGTCGTTTAAGCCCAAAGACAGAGTGTGGAAGTACCTGTTTCTACTCAAGGAGGGATAGCCGAATCTAGGATCAAAGATTTCCTCCGTATGAATCCACCAGAATTCACAGGTTCTAAGCTTGCAGAGGATCCTCAACAATTCATTGATGGGGCTTATAGAATTTGTAAGGTAATGCGGGTCTCAGATACAGATGCGGTTTAATTAGTCGCCCATTGACTAAAATATGTTATAGTTGATTGGTAAAGCTCCTTCAGCGATCTGGGCAGAATTTTCAGAAGCCTTCATGAATCGTTTCATGCCATTAGAGCTGCGAGAGGCAAAAATGGATGAATTTCTATCTTTAAAGAAGGGTAATCTTAGTGTCAAGGAGTATTGTTTGCGGTTTACACAGTTGTCTAAATATGCTCCAGAGGTGGTTAGCACACTAGCAAAACGGATTCATCACTTTATGAATGGCCTTGTAGGTCCCTTGAAGGACCTTCTTTCTGTTGCCGCTATGAACAAAGATTTGGATATAGCAAGGATTATGGCACGTGCTCAACAGATATAGGAAGATCAATGCAATCGTGTAATAGATAGTGAAAGAAAGCAGAGTAAGAGAGCTAGGATGACTAGCCAGTATCAGGGAAGTAGTTGAGCTAACACTAGTAGAAGATCACCTAGGCAGACCCAGTCGGCTGTGCGCTCCACATTTAATGCTCCAACTCAGTTCTTGAGGCATATGTATGAGCAGAGCCAGACTCCTAGAGCACTGGCTTTACGACCTTAAAGGGACGTTAGTCTAGGGTTACTACCTTGACCTTCTTGTAGGAAGTGCGGCCGACTACATGGAGAAGAGTGTCGGCGTGGTTCAAATGTATGTTACTAGTATGGTATAGAGGGTCGTATGGTATGTGATTTTCCACAGCTCAGAGGTAAAGGTAGAGGTGATCAATCACAGACTACAGGGTTTGCATCAGCTTCATCTTCATCAGTGCCTTTTTTTTCTCGTGGTCCTTAGGTATCAGCAGGTAGAAGATCTGGTAGGGGCATAGGTCCTGGTTCGAGCGCAATCCCAAACCATATGTATGCACTCGCTGGTCGGCAGGATTCAGAGGCATCTCCAAATGTGGTCACAAGTACCTTAACTATTTTTCACGTGATGTATATGCCTTGATAGACCCAGGATCCACCTTTTCATATGTTACTCCATTTGTTACTAAGAAGTTTGGAATAGAGCCGGAGTTGTTACGTAAACCATTTGCGGTATCGAATCCAGTAAGAGATTTTATTATAGCTACACGGTTCTATTATGATTTTGGTATGACAGTATATTGTCGAGATATATTGGCTAATCTGATTGAACTTGAAATGGTTGACTTTGACGTTATTATGGGTATGGATTGGTTATTCTCTTGTTATGCTATAGTTGATTGTCGAACCAAGATAGCCTGTTTCCATTTCCCAAGAAAGCCAATCCTAGAGTGGAGGGGTTATTTTATGATGCCTAGAGGGGGTTTATTTTTTTTCTTAAGGCATGAAAGCTTATTGCAAATGGGTGTTTGTATCACGTAGTCCAGGTGAAAGATATTGAGGACGCAAAGCAGTCACTAACTTTAGGATCCGTACCTGTGGTGAACGAGTACTCAGATGTGTTTCCTGATGAACTTCCTGGATTACCTCCTGCTAGAGAGATTGATTTTTGTATTGATGTAGATCTCGGTACTCAGCCAATATCAATTCCACCTTATAGAATGGCCCCTACCGAATTGAAAGAGTTAAAAGAGCAGTTAAAAGACTTACTTGACAAAGGTTTCATTTGGCCTAGTATATCACCTTGAGGTGTGCCAGTGCTTTTTGTACGCAAGAAAGATGGCATATTGCGAATGTGTATAGATTACACGCAGCCAAACAAAGTGACAATAAAGAATAAGTACCCTCTCCCCCAAATAGATGATTTATTTGATCAATTACAGAGAGCTAGATGTTTTTCAAAGATCGATTTGAGGTCTGATTATCACCATCTAAGAATTCGTGAAGTAGATATTCCCAAAATAGCCTTTCGGATAAGATATGGGCACTTCGAATTTCTTGTCATGTCATTTGGACCAACGAATGCTCCGACAAACTTCATGGACATGATGAACAGAATTTTCAAACCTTTTCTTGATATATACGTGATTGTATTTATAGATGATATTTTGATATATTTACGTAACAAAGTTGAGCATGCAGATCATTTGAGGTCAGTATTATAGACATTAAGAGAGCACCAGTTGTATGCTAAGTTCTCTAAGTGTGAATTTTGATTGACCTCGGTAGCCTTTCTTAGTTATGTGGTATCTGAAGAAGGCATTAGAGTAGATTTTCAGAAGATAGAAGTTGTGAAGAATTGGCCTCAACCAACCACTCCTACTATGATACATAGTTTCTTAGGGCTAGCCGGTTATTATAGGAGATTTGTAGAGAGATTTTCCTCTATTTATGCCCCATTGACCAAGTTGATGCAGAAAGCAGTTAAGTACCGGTGGCCTGATGCTTGTGAAAGAAGTTTTTAAGAGTTGAAAAATAGATTGACTACTGCGCTGGTATTAGCCTTACCAGAGGGCACCGAAGGATATGTTTTGTATTGTGATACTTCAGGTGTTGGTTTGGGTTGCGTCCTAAAGCAGCATGGAAGAGTTATAACGTATGCTTCTCGACAATTAAAGAAGCATGAACAGAACTATCCCACTCATGACTTAGATCTTGCAATAGTGGTATTTGCACTAAAATTTTGGCGTCATTATTTATATGGAGTACATGTTGATATCTTTACAGATCATAAAAGTCATCAATATCTATTCAAGCAGAAAGAACTAAACTTGAGATGAAGAAGGTGGCTAGAGTTACTGAAGGATTATGATGTCAATTTTCTTTATCATCTCGATAAAGGTGATATTGTAGCTGATGCTCTTAGTCGACTATCCATGGGTAGTCTAGCACACCTGCCACCTATTCAGCGGGAAAGAGATATTCATAAATTGGCCAGTTTGGGCATTCGCCTTGTGGCTTTTAAAGATAGTGGAGTTTTTGTGCTTAATTCAGCCGAGTCATCACTCGTGGCATCAGTTAAGCAGAAGTAGTATGATGATCCCATATTGTTCCAGTACAGAAAGGGAATTCAACAAAATTAATTCACAACTTTTAAGCTAGCAAACAATGGTACTTTGAGGTGTCGAGGTAGATTGTGTGTACCTGATGTAGACGGGTTGCGACAACAGATTATTGCTGAGGCACATTGCTCTCGTTATTCAATTCATCCCAGCTCTACAAAAATGTATCATGATCTAAAAGAGATCTATTGGTGGAACAACATAAAGAGAGATATAGCAAAATATGTGGCGCAGTGCTCTAATTGTCAACAAGTGAAAGCGGAACATCAAAGACCCGGTGGCCTAGTTCAAACCTTTTGTATTCCTGTGTGGAAGTGGAATGCTATTAATATGGATTTCGTGGTAGGCTTACCTTTTTCTTATCGAAAACATGACTTTATTTGGGTAATAGTTGATCGGTTGACGAAATCAGCCCATTTTCTTCCTGTTAAATCTACCAGCACGACTGAAGATTATGCCAAGCTATATGTAAAAGAGATTGTCCGCCTACATGGAACCCCGATGTCCATCATTTCAGATAGAGGTTCCTCGTTTAAAGCTCAATTTTGAAAGTCATTTCATAAGAGCTTGGGTACTCAGGTGAACCTTAGCACTGCATTTCATCCACAGATAGACGGCCAAGATGAGCACACCATTCAGACGCTCAAAGATATGTTGAGAGCATGCGTTCTCAATTTTAAAGATAATTGGGATGATCATTTGCATTTAATAGAATTTGCTTATAATAACAATTATTACTCCAGCATTGGCATGGCTTCATTCGAAGCTCTCTATGGGAGGCTATGTAGATCACCTATTGGTTGGTTTGAAGTAGGTGAGACACAGGTATTTGGTATGGATTTAGTCCATCAAGCTATCAAAAAGGTTAAACTAATACGAGAGCGGTTAAAGACTGCCCAGAGTACAAAAAAATCATATACGGATGTGCGACACAGAGATTTAGAGTTTTATGTTGATTTTTGTGTTCTTAAAGGTATCACCGATGAAGGGCGTTATGCGATTAAAAAAAAGGGTTAATTGAGTCCCAGGTATATTGGGCCCTATAGAGTTATTCGCAAAATTAGCCAGGTAGCTTATGAGCTAGAATTACCTCTAGATTTAACTGTAGTGCATCCTGTCTTTCATGTGTCTATGCTACATAAATCCTTAGGAGAGCCGTCTTGCATCATCCCTATAGAGGTATTGAACTTGATGGAGACTTATCATTCGAGGAAGTCCCCGTGGCCATATTGGATCAACAGGTCAGGAAGTTAAGATATAAAGACATTGCTTTAGTAAAGGTATTGTGGAGGAACCAGAACGTAGAAGAAGCCATGTGAGAAACAGAACTGGATATGAAAACTAAATACCCTTATTTATTTCAAAAAATATCAGAAGGTTCTTGAACTACTTGTCCCTTTATATGATCATTAGTTTCTACTATATTTTGTTATGTTGATATCTAATTCTTACCTAATATGTTTAGGTACATGATTTATGCCTATGAGCCCTGATATTTACATGGAAATAACATGCACATGTAGAGTATAAGGTAAGTTACATGGTTGATTATGACTTTTAATGTATGTAAGTCCAAGAGAAGCCTGGTGTACTATTTTTAGGGTTTAACGCCAAGCGGAGCCTCGTGTGTTAGTTGTTGAGTATTATATGTGTTGTAACGCTCTGTGAAGTGTATTTAGATGTGTTCTGGCTAGCTGACAGGTACCTGATAGTCCTATTTACAAAGGAAATTCTGGCAAAATTTTTAGAAATTTAGAGAGTTTGTCAAATTTTTGACTATCATTTGATAAAGTAAGACCGAACTTGGTTAAATGTTATAATGAAGGTGTTGGATCATGGTGGAATGGATAATAAGCTATAAGAATCATTCGAGGACGAATGATCCTAAGTGGGGGAGATTGTGACACCTTGAAAACTTTTGAATCCAAGTTTAATATTTTAAGTGAATATAAGGTGTACGCAT
>NW_025873817.1:0-6835 GCF_002878395.1 Capsicum annuum | reverse complement strand
CTCCTGGAAAAGTCATCAACAAAAGTGACCAAATAATACTTACCTCCGATGGATGGAGTTTTGGCAGGTCCCACACATCTGAGTGTACATAATATAAAATACCCTTGGTATTATGAATTGCAGTGCCAAACTTCACTGTTCGTTGCTTTCCCAGAACACAATGCTCACAAAATTCATGTTTGCAAGTCTTTATACCTTTCAACAATCCTTTCTTGGCAAGAATTTGTAAGGACTTTTCACCAGCATCTCCTAACCGCATATGCCATAACTTCGTTACTTCAACATCCTTCTTGGTTCTAGAAGTTGCTGCTGCTACTGTCCCCAATACTATACTACCTTGGTAGTAGTACAAATTGTTCTTCCTCACGCCTTTCAACATCACCAGTGCTCCTGAAGTTGCTTTAAGAACTCCATCTCGTATCATCACAACTAGGACCTTAGAGTCAAGAGCCCCCACTGAGATGAGATTCTTTTTCAACTTTGGCACCTATCGCACATCCCTCAAAATTCTGGTGGATCTATCATGATTTTGCTACTTGATCAAACCTATCTCAGTTATTTTACATGGATTATCATTACCCATGTAAACAAACCCACCATTGAGTTCCTAAAATTTAATAAACCATTCCCGAATGGGACACATACGATAGGTACATCCTGAATCTAATATCCCCTCATCTGGATGAGACGATGTTGAAGGCATAATAACTAAGGAAATATTTGATTTTACATTACTTTTTCATTCTGCAACATTTGTATCTTGTGGACTCTTCCCTTTCTTTATCAACTTCGGACAGTCTTTCTTCCAGTGCCCTTTCTTATGACAGAAAGCATACTCATCTTTAGCAATGGATCGACCCATTGATTTGGACCTTCCTATGCTCCCCTTAGTCTGACTTTGATGATGACCTCTTGCCACCAATGTTTCTTCGAATGTTGTTGATTTGGTTTTCATCTTATCCTACTTTCTCAATTCATGACTATATAAAGCAGAACAAACAACATCTAACGACACATTCTCCTTCCTCTGAAGTAACGTAGTTTCTAAATGTTCAAATTCATCGGGAAGAAATGATAACAACATCAAAGCCAAATCCTCATCCTCAAATTTCACATCTAAATTCAACAGGTTTTCTACTAATTGATTAAATATAGTGATGTGTTTATTCATAGCAGTACCTGGTTGATAATCAAATCTAAACAACCTTTTCTTTATAAGGAGCTTGTTCTGACCACTCTTTTTTAGAAACATGTCCTGTAACGCCTTCCATAATTTATGTGCAGAAGTCTCATTCTTGAAAGTATAATTCTTCTCTCTATACAGGCACGATCGAATTGTTTCACATGCCAATCGATTAATGATGCTCCAATCTCTATCTTTTACCTCTTCTGGTTCCTTTTCCTCAATAGCAATATCAATACCCTGCTGGAAAAGAGAGTTCGAAACCTCTCCTTGCTACATGTCGAAATGGCCAGTACCATCAAATATTTCCACCGCTAATTTCAAACTGGATAGCAGAAACCTGGACCATGATGACGAGGATCCCAATGCCCCCGACATAATATTTGAAATATGATCTTTCATTTCTTGATCTTTATTTTCCATTACAGACTCAATAAAAATTATTCAATATTACAATAACTGCAAATAACCCAAGATTACAAGATGACCAAAGTAATTCTTTTCTGATGTGGAAGATCAGACAGAACTACAACCATAGAGCATACTTAGACAGAACCTTAGCCTGACATATGCCTTTGGTTCAAAAGGATCAAAGAAATTCTTTTCTGATGTGAAAGATTAGACAAATCTGCAACCACAGAGCATACTCAGATAAAACCTTAGCTCTGATTGAAATACCCCGGGAAATTTTTCCTTGAAATTTTGTGCGTAAACGTGTTGGGTTCCAACTTTAAATGATCATAACTCCTTATACATAATGATCTGGGTGATCTACTATATATCAACGGAAAGCTCTACGAGTCCTCTTCCCAATGAAATTTATTTCATCCAATTTGTCTATCGGAACAAAAAGTTATGGTAAAGCAAATTTTTGGGTCAAATTCAAACGATGATAACTCCTCATACACAATGATCTGGGTGAGATACTATATATCAACAGAAATATATGAGAGTCCTCTTTCTAATGAAATTAGTTTAATCAAATTTGGATATCAGAGTAAAACGTTATGGTTGATCTACTTCAGATTATCAAAACAGTCCACTAAAGGACAGATTCGAGAATTATTTGATTTTTAGGGGCGTTTTGGTCATCCCCCCTTACCCAAAATTCGTCCAAACCCTATATTAAAGCCTATTAGAAGCATTATATGTTATATTTCATCAAATTCCCTAAAAAAGAAAACCCTAAGCTCCTACATCCAACTTTAAGAACCTCCAAAGTTCATCATTAATTCTGCAAATTTATTTATGATTCCAAGTTCCTAGTTCAAGAACTTCAAGAACCTCCAAAGTTCACCATTAATTCTGCAAATTTATTTAAGATTCCAAGTTCCTAGTTCAAGAACTCCAATAACCATCATTCACAGGCACGATTAACATCTCAAAAAATGAGTATCGATCTAAAGTTTATCATTCAAGGTATGTGGGGTTTTTCAACAAGAACTCTCTTTCGTTCTTGTGCCCAAAAGTAATTTTCTTTACAAAGACATGATTTTTATTTGACTTTTACGAATTTGAAGCATGAACCCATATCTTATGATGATTATTATGAAATCTTGATGTTTATGATTTTGAAAGATGAATTTACATGTGTGGAGATATAAAACATGAATCTTGAACGATATTTATCATGATTTTGATATTTGGGTCATGAATCCCCATTGGAAATTGTGTTTTTTTGGAAAGTGTGTGTTATAAGCACGTTGATATTGAATATTTGAGATATTTTGAATGATTTGACCTTTTGGTCTTAATGGAGTTGTTTTGAACTCGAGTGTGAAAGAAATCCACAACGTGGTTGATTTTGATAGATGGTAAGCATGATGGCTCCCGAGGTATATTTATATATTACTGAAATTGTTTTGTTGTGGATTATCTTTGAAATGATCTGAGCTAAGTCCGGGAGAAATCTTTAGCACCGAGTGGGAGGTATAAAGCGACCTTAATTCCTTAGAACTACGTGCTCCCGTAGGAGTGAGCCTGAGGTTGATTTATATAGTGATCACTAGTTTGTGTGAATTTGATATTGATAGTCCTAATCCGATGGAAAGGATATGACGGCTCTCCCCAACGTGGGTTATACGTTGGACTCCATGTTGCTCACATGGTTTATGTCGGTTATGGGATCTCCCAGTGTGTGTGTGTTTCCTTGTGTCTATGGTAAACGGTGAAGTGATTTGAAAGTGGAATTGTGAAAGTTATTCTTTCGAAAGATTTAAATGATATTTACATTATGAGAATTGATATTCTTGATGAACTGAAAGTGATTGACAAATTATATGATGACTCACATGTGTTATTATACTTATTTCATCCTCTCGTGATTTTGATGATTTTCTTTTGGCTATATGAGTCTTTCATACATCCTGCATATTT
This sequence comes from Capsicum annuum, assembly GCF_002878395.1. Classification (NCBI taxonomy): domain Eukaryota; kingdom Viridiplantae; phylum Streptophyta; class Magnoliopsida; order Solanales; family Solanaceae; genus Capsicum; species Capsicum annuum. The sequence continues at coordinate 3,276 of NW_025873817.1, read as the reverse complement.
CTTATAAATATTTATGATGATGATGTTTATAAAACTGCATACACCCCCATATACTCGGTTCCTTTCCATGGTACTGACCCACATCTTCGGATGTGGGCTATATTTTCTCAAAATGTAGGTTCAGGTGCTCAGTTCCAGGTTCGACAGTGATTCTTTGGGCACACTGTTCTATATCCTCTATTGTGGTGAGTCCTCATGTTCCGAGGACGTGATGTCTGATGTTGGTTTCACGAAATTGTTTGCATTTGATAACTGAGTATGAGTCAGTTGGAGCATGTCTCAATGGCTCGCTGGTTTTATTGATTTTCTTAGAGGCTTGTCAGACTAGTATGGATATTGGGAGTTAACTAATAAGTCATATTTTTTTATCTTTCTGAAATTCTTTTATTCTTGGATGATGATTACTTTGTTGATATTTGAGGGTTATTTATGGAAACCCCGTTGATTTGTATTGAACTGAATGAAAATGGCTCAAAGGGTTAGCTTGGGGCTACTCGTAGCCTCAAGCACCGTGTGACGCTCCAAGACCCATTTTTTGGGGTGTTACACTGATACCACTTGTTGGGAAAATCGGGTAATTTTCCCACTGCAACAGAACAACTTAGTGAAATAAACTGGTTCAGAACAATTGAACCAGATAGAACACTAATAAAAATATCCAATAAATAATATTGATACTAAAAATAAAAACACCTGAAAAATTTGATAACGGAGTTCAGCCAAAAAAGACTTAATCTTCGAGCACTACTCAAGACAACTTTTTCTATTAATTGTGGAAGAAGATAATAATTTTGGGCTATTTGAAATAGGAGGAGGAAGAGTTCTTTTATAACTCTAAAACCTCCTCCCCAAATAGTAAAACTATGATATGGGAGAAAAAGAGCCAAAAATCAACACAAACTTCATTCTCTAGTGTCTCCCATTAACTAAAAAAGTGGGGAAAGTAGCAAGGTCTGGATATCATAAGTTTTGCATAGCGTATTACCTCAATATACACATTCAAGTTTCAACACCATGATAGACTCGGAGAAGGGCAACCTGCAAGAAAGAACAACAATGAAAACAATTGAGTAAGCAATGCATAGTGTTTTCCTTTTTTCCAATATACCCTCATAAAGAGAACCTAATATGAAGAGTAACGTAAGATCATTACCCCATTTTTATCGTAAAATAAAAGAACCAAAACAAAATCAAACGTTTAACAGTTCCACAATGCAAATAACATATCGAATTCAATAATGCACCTCTATAAAATCTAGGCAGAAAGAAGAAGAAAAAAAATGACAAAATTATGGATTTTCATCCCTCCAATGTTCCATTTACAAAGTTTCAGAAGGATAATTCCAAATTTTACCGTCCAACTTCTCCCAATTCAGTAGGTAAAAAGAAGGGTAAACTAACAAGCTTCGCATGTTCATGTTGTACCTTCTTCCTAAAAGGATAGCCTAGCGTTGTGCACTAAAGTTTTCTCTATGTACGAAATCTGGAGAAGAACCGCACTATAAGGATCTATTAATATTGTAAGTAGTCTTACCAGGACAAATTAATTAATGGTGACAAAAAAGTTTCAAAACTAAAAAAGAGTGACACAAGTCTTAAATATTGAGTAGAGATGACAATTTTAACATTAGTGTTAATGACACTAATTTTAAAATCCTCAAGTTTTATTATTTACACAAAGATCCCGATACCATATTTACACAAAGATCCCTATACCATCACCACCACTCCTCCCCCACACCCTTTTTATTGTCGTCGCCACCTCCTTTTCCTCTACTATCTCTATCACTATCATTGCCACCTCTTTCAGATTCACCATTATTTTCCCCATCTACATAACTGTCGTCTATTTTCCTTCTTTTTCCTCCACCACCGTCACTATCAACACCGCAATAAATGCTATCTTCTCAATCGGCGTCACCACCAGCATCATCACCTCACTTTTTACCATAAATATCACTTTTTGTGGGCTCTTTCTCCAACCACATATTTTTTCAGAAATTAAGTATCGAAGTTGCTATAACAACTATCGAACTTGCTGCAGCAACAACCGAAGTTGCTGTAGCAACTTCGATCATTGCTGCAACAACTTCGATAGTTGCTACAGCAACTTCGGTAATTGCTGTAACACAACAACTAATAGTAGTTGTTGCAGCAATTACCGTAACTGTTGTAGCAGCTATGGTAGTTGCTGAAGCAACTCTCGTAGTTGCTGAATTTGTTGAATTATTTCTTCATTTATTTTTAAAAGAAATAAAAAATTTTCTTTCCAAACTTCTCAATTTTTTTTTAAAAATAGTCCATGAAGATTAAAAAAAGAAGAAGAACGAATGTAAAGAGAAAGAAAAAGAAGAAGAGAAGATGGAAGAAGAGGAAAATCTAGAGAGAGGAAAAAAGAAAAAGAAGAAGATGGGGAGAAAGAAATTTGGAAAGAGAAAGAGAAGAAGAAGAAGAAAGATTGAAAGATAAGAAAAGGAGGAAAATTCTAAAGTTTGAAATTTGGAGTTGGAGGACTTTTTAAAAAATTTAAATTTTTTTAAAAATTACACTTTACATCACAATTAACTTAATCAAAATTTAAATGAAACTTTGACCTTAGCTGGTCAAAGTTGTAACTATTTTTAATTTAAAGACTTTTTTGTCACTTTCCACCTAATTTTCTCGTCTTACCATACATTTCTGCAAGAGTCTGTTTCCAGGATTTGAACCCGTGACCTGTTGATCACATTGCAGTAGCTTTATCAGTTAACAGCCTTACACCAGATTGTGCCTATTACCTAGTAAAACTAAAACTGGGAATCAATTTTTGGTGGATTTTAACTTTTAAGGGCACGTTTGGTATGCGGGATAACTAATTTCGGGATTAATTTTAGGATAAGTTTATTCCATGTTTAGTTGGGATAAAAGGGATAACTTAATCCACGATTAGTTATCCCAATATTACAGTGTTATTTTAATCCACATTGGGGTGAAATAACAATCCCAAAGAGGAGGCGAATGCCTAACACCCACAAATTCCTATTTGAGGAATGAACAAGTGTATAATATCCTTTGATATTAGAACTTGTTGGATCAGCTACATTGTACGATGGACAGAAATAGTAATCCCGGAATGAAATGCATGATTATGCTAACTTGTGTTTTGGTATTAATTAGTTCTGAAATTATTTATCCCATTATTTACACTACTAGTCTATAGAAATGTGACTTGCACGTTTATTTTCAATTTTTTTTTTTTTTGGTAAACTATTGCAAAATACTTAGTATATAAATGAT
>NW_025873816.1:0-7870 GCF_002878395.1 Capsicum annuum | reverse complement strand
ATACAATAACAGAGTGCATCCACAATGTACCCCTTCTCGTACAATAACACAGTAGCATCCACAATGTAGTCATTAAAGAGTTTTGTTTAGGGGGACATTTCTCCCAATAGGTTTAATGTTTTTCAATATTAGGTTTTATAATATGTAGGCCGATTGACCAAAATATATAATAATTTAATGCTTTTTAGTATTGGTTTCTTTGTTGTCTGATTTATCATCTTATAGTTTACAAATTTTAAGCTTCCACATGATGCCTTCTCGATTTCGAACCCAACACTTCACCCCCTCATGAACAAATCAATTAATATCACAGTACCATAGGTTCAAGCTCTACTTCTTCGGAAATAGCTCCAAGAATATTGTTCTTCGTAAGGATTGTCTCGTCTGTGCGTAGCTACATCTGATCATTGTCAGTAATCAAGGATCCAAATTGACTTAGTGCTGAAGTATAATACCAAATTGAGGACATCTTCTTTGTTCAACCTTTTTCTTAGATCTATGAGCCATGCACCTACATTTCTGTGTCATCATCTTCAAGATAATGATCAGGATCATCCTTTTGTAATTCAACAAAATGGCTATCAAGTAGGCTAAGTTTCTGTGCATGTCTACCTTTTTTTTCCAAAAAAAGCTTCTAACTGAACATCACAAAGAATGATTCGAAGAATGTGATAACCCAAAAGAGAAAGTGAAAGCAGGCTTTGTTAAAAAGCTTACAGTTGTTAGACTTCAACAGAAGGCTAAAATCCTTCACGAAGGCATCACAAAACATAGTATTGCTCGAAAGATGGAATCATTAAAAGATTTTCTGGAGTGATTGCCGAAGAAGTAGAGCTTGAACCTATGATTGAAGATAAAAGGGATGTCAATAAGATGCTTCAATGCGCAAACGGTACAATTACTTCAACAAAAGAAAAATATTCTTGGAGTGATTCTAAAAGAAGTAGAGCTTTAACCTATGGATGAAGAGGGATGGCACAATAAGATGCATCAATGTGCAGATGAGACAACCATGACCACTCGAGCTCCCTCGTCCTTGATCAGACATGTTACTTCCTATTTCCTGCTTGTTTCCACCACTTAATCCTCTGCCAAAGTCACGAAAACCACCACCAAGTGAAGTGTTGTTATTTTTTATGTATTTCGGGTACAAGAATTTGTATTTAGGCACAACAACTTCAACACTAGTTCAAGTATAAAACAAGAACACTGTGAAGTACAAAAACACCCTCAACACAAGATCAAAGTGATCTTTCTACGAAGTGTGTTTTATTTTTTCAGAAATTAAGATGAAACAGAAATATAAAGCCAAGTCCCCCAACTTCATGGAGTGTCCTTAAGGAATAATTCCCCTCATTGTACCCGAGGTTTTGGAATCTTCCTCCCAGGATAAAATGGCTTTCAATCCAACTATAGTAGTACCTCAAATAATTGGATTCGTCAAACTCAGTCAACGATTTGATTGATCATAAAGAATGTTTTAAAGACAAGAAAAGTTTTTAATTTAGAAAATTTTTCATTCATTTCTAAACCTGTGGATGAAAGTAGGTTTATATAGCCATCAGATGTCTCTTCTGAAAGGTGGAAATGGTTCACTTAAAAGATGTATCCTTTGAAAGAGTCATGTCTGTTCATTCGAAACATTGTGTCTTTTTCTGAATAGTCACTCCTTTTCCAAAACAATATGTCTTTTCCTCAAAGGTTGTGTCCCTCCATTTTCCATTCACACTCTTTTCATACATATTGAACCCAACAATCCACCACATAAATGGGGAATGGCTATTTTTTCATAAAATTTAACGGACAAGTATGTGATCATCAAGCAAAGACTGATTGCATCTGGATAAGTGGGTTTCCCTTTAAACTTTCCTTAGTAAACATGCATCGAATGCACTCGGTCAATCGGTAGATTTGATATCTTTGAATCGTCGAGCTTTAATGTACCTAGACAACACATGTCACACAACCAGCCTTTTATCATTTATGGTTCTTAGGGTTTTGTTCTTTTTAGCCATGAATACGTCCCGGATTCATGAGAGCTTAGAGAATAGGCCTTTACTAATATTCTCCTTGAAGCGGCTTCCACTTCGCCCTCATATAGGTGATTTCTAAACTTTCAATCCAATATATTAAACTATTTGATCAAATCTGTCAAATTTAGATAATCATTAAAAGACTTCTCACCTTAAGTCTTATTCTTATTTACTAAACATTGTCTACATCATGAGAATGGGTTAGTATTTTGACAATGTTGAACCTGTCAGACACAACTTTGTTTGATCTCCTTGAACCTAGCTCTTGGGATCTCCAGTCTGCTAGGTAGAGTTACCGCCATGCTGACTTATCCTAGGCCTTAAACCCATTCCCTTGGATTTCTTTTCCACTCCTTCTCTAGATAGGCCTTTTGTAAGTGGATCCGACACATTATCCTTTGACTTTACATAGTCAACAGTGATAATTCTACTAGAGAGAAGTTCCTTAATGGTATTATGTCTCTATCGTATGTGATGAGATTTACCATTGTACATCATGCTCCCTTTCCTACCTATTACCGTTTGGCTATCACAGTGTATATATATTGGTGCCACTGGTTTGGGCCAATAAGGAATATCTTCCAAGAAATTTCAGAGTCATTCTTTTTCTTCACCAGCTTTATCCAATACAATAAATTCAGATTCTATTGTAGAGCGAGCAATACAAGTTTGTTTGGATGATTTCCAAGGGACTGCTCCTCCACCGATAGTAAATACATATCTACTTGTGGATTTTACTTCGTTCGACCTGGTGATCTAATTTCCATCACTATATCCTTCAAGTACCGTGGGATATTTATTATAATGCAAAGCATAGTCTTGAGTGTATTTAAGATACCTCAAAACTCTTTTTATTGCCATCCAATGAGTTTTGTTGGGATTACTCGTGTACCAACTCAACTTACTGATAGCGCATGCTATGTCGGGTCATGTACAGTTCATTATATATATTAAACATCCCAATATTCTTACGTACTCCAATTGTGAGTCACTTTCACCTTCATTCTTTTGAAGTGCAAAGCTCACATCCAAAGGAGTCTTGGCAATACCGAATTCCATATACTTGAATTTGTCAAGTATATTTTTGATATAATGAGACTGTGACAATGCCAACCCTTGTGGAATTCTATGTATTATTATACCTAAGATCACATCCGCAACTCCAAGGTCTTTCATATCAAACTTGCTCTCAAGCATTCATTTCATTGCATTTATGTCAGAAATGTCTCTACTGATGATCATCATATCATCCACATATAAACAAACAATGACTTAGTGATTTAGAGTGTCTTTAATGTAAACACATTTATCACATTCATTTATCTTGAACCCGTTTACCAACATGGCTTGGTCAAACTCGCATGCCATTGTTTAGGTGCTTGCTTTAGTCCATACAATGACTTAATAAGTTTACACACCTTATTCTTCTTTCCTGGAACCACAAAACTCTTAGGCTGTTCCATGTAAATTTCTTCCTCCAATTCTCCATTTAGGAATGTGGTTTTCACATCCATTTGATGTATTTCAATATCATATACCGCCGCCAAGGCAATTAACATTCGAATAGATGTTATCCTTGTTACTGGTGAGTATGTATCAAAGTAATCAAGGCCTTCTTTCTGTTTGAAGCCTTTTAATACAAGTCTTGCCTTGTATTTGTCAATAGTACCACCCGCTTTCATTTTCCTTTTGAAGATCCATTTTCAACCTAAAGGTTTATTTTCGAGAGGAAGATCAAACAATTCCAAGATATGATTGCTTAAGATTGAATCAATCTCACTATTGACTTCCTCTTTCCAAAAGAATGAGTCTGACGATGACATCGCTTCTTTAAATGTTTAAGGCTCATTTATAACAGAAAAGTTACAAAATCTGATCCAAATGTAGTAAAAATTCTTTGATGTGTACTACATTCTGGATTCTCTTCATTATGTACATTCTCACTTTGTTCATCTAGAGGTCATTTAGACCCTCTATTAGAATCTTCATGTCTAGTTTTATACGGGTAAATATTTTCAAAGAATTTAGCATTATCTAATATAATTACTGTATTTTCATTTATATCCAAATGTTCGGATTTATGAACCAAAAATCAACATGCTTTACTGTTTTTAGCATATCCTATGAACACACAGTCCACATTCTTAGGTCTTATCTTAACCCTCTTAGGCATAGGAACTTGGACCTTTGCTAGACAACCCCACACTTTGAAATATTTTAAGTTGGGTTTTCTTCCTTTCCATTTTTCATAAGGAATTGGTTGTGTCTTACTATGGGGAACTCTATTGGCTGTAAGGATAGCCTCCCCCCACAAGTTTTGCGGTAAACCAAAACTTATAAGGTGAATACGGGGCCGTAGTTTGATGGAGAATTCCATTCTCTACACATATTTCGGCGAAGGGAGATTCATATTCTCCGCCCCTATCACTTCTTATCATTTTTATCTTTTTATCTAACTATTTTCAACTTCAGTTTTATATTGCCTAAACGCATCTATTGCTTCATCCTTAATATTTAGCAAATAGACATAACAATATTTAGTGCAATCGTCAATAAAAGTTATGAAATACTTTTTCCCACCACGTGATGATGTTGACTTCATATCACAAATATCAATGTGTACTAAGTCTAAAGGATTGGAGTTCCTTTCAACGGACTTATAAGGATGCTTTGCATACTTTGATTCCACACACGTTTGACACTTTGATTTATTGCACTCAAAGTTTGGCAAAACTTCTAAGTTAATCAATTTTTGTAATGTTTTGTAATTTACATAGCCTAAATGTTCATACCATAAATCATAAGACTCAAGCAAATAAGAAGAATTTGAACTTTTATTTATTTCAACATTCATTACATTCATCTTATAAAGGCCCTCGGTGAGATAGCCTTTTCCTACATACATTTCTCCTCTGCTAATTACAATTTTTCCAGAAACGGTTACACATTTGAATCCGTTCTTATCTAGAAGTGAAATAGAAATTAAATTTCTACGTAACTCCGGAACATACAAGACATTGTTAAGTGTCAAGACCTCTTCTGAAGTTATTTTCAAGCATATTTTTCTGTTCCTTCTACCTTAGCAGTAGCAGAGTTAGCCATGTAGATCATTTCTTCTACTTGAGCCAGAGCAAATGACGAAAACAACTCTTTGTTGGCACATACATAACGGGTGGCACCAGAATCCATCCACCGTTTACGAGGATTTTCCACCAAGTTACATTCTGAAAACATAGCACACAGATCATCGCATTCTTTATTGGATTCAATCATATTTTCTTAATCCTTTTTCTTGCCTTTCTTTGGGTTTTGAAAATCCGTGGACTTGTGGCCAATCTTGCCATAATTTAAGAATTTTTCCTTGGATTTCTTCTTAGGTTAATTGCTTCCTTGTTCAACTTTATTCCTTTTCTTAGAATTGTTTTGGTCACCTTCTCTCAGCATCTTTATTATCCTCTTCAATACATAGTCGGACAATAAGATCTTCGACAGTCATCTCCTTGCGTTTATGCTTCAAGTAGTTTTTGAAGTCTTTCCACACTGGTGGTAACTTCTCAATTATCACTGCTACTTGGAAAAGCATCATTCACAATCAAACCTACAAAACAGTTTATGTGAGTATTAAGAACCTTTTCAAGTTGTTCAACTAAGGTATTTTTCAAAGATATACCTTCCGCTAGGAGATCGTGGATGATAACTTGCAATTCCTGCACTTGAGAGACAACCGATTTGCTATCTATCATTTTAAAGTGCAAGAACCTTACAACAAAGAATTTCTTAATTTCCGCTTCCTCTGTCTTATATTTTTTTGTAGTTCCCCCCACAATATGTCTTAGTTCCACTATAAATATTGTAGAGGTCATCTTAGAGATCAGTCAATATATAATTCCTGCAAAGGACGTCCGAGTGCTTGCAAGCTTCTACAATCATGAAATGCTCTTTGTCCGAGGTTCCCTCGGGCACCTCAGGAGCATCCTCACTAGTGAACTTTTGAAGGCATAGTGTTGAGGTAAAAGAACATCTTTTGCTACCATCGCTTAAAGTCAATGCCCGCAAATTTCTCAGGCTTCTCCATAAGTGTCATTGGTTGCTGCGCATTTGCTCGACTTGTTAAGGCAATACTAGTTGCCCCCATAGTCATAGCCGCATCTTGCATTTGACTTTCATTAGTCATTTTTCCTGTCACCACAAGACAATAAAATTTAGTATTTTTAGAATATTATTTATTAACAATTTGTAATAACTTAAACACCTCTTGTTTCTAGTTAACAATGAAGTTTTTATGAATTCCAATTGTCAACCGAGTAATATTTAACTTGTGATGAAGATTTTATGTCTTCAAATCACTAGTTAAGTTCAAACGGAGTAGAAAGATTAAAGCTTTAATCTCCAAAAACAAGCAATACAAATTCTGCAAAGGTTTATTTCTTAAAATTGTTATTTTTTATGTATTTCGGGCACAAGAATCTGTATTTAGGCACAACAACTTCAACACTAGTTCAAGTATAAAACAAGAACACTATGAAGTACAAAAACACCCTCAACACAAGATCAAAGTGATCTTTCTAAGAAGCGTGTTTTATTTTTTCAGAAATTAAGATAAATATAAAGCCAAGTCCCCCGACTTCACGGAGTATCCTTAAGGAATAATTCTCCTTACTATAACCGAGGTTTTGGAATCTTCCTCCCAGGATAAAATGGCTTTCAAACCAACTATAGTAGTACCTCGAATAATTGGATTCATCGAACTCACTCAGCGATTTGATTGATCACAGAGAATGTTTTGAAGATAAGAAAATTTTTTATTTCAGAAAAGTTTTCATTCATTTCTAAACCTGTGGATGAAAGTAGGTTTATATAGCCATCAGATGCCTCTTCTGAAAGGTGGAAATGGTTCACTTAAAAGATGTATCCTTTGAAAGAGTCATGTCTGTTCATTCAAAACATTGTGTCTTTTTCTGAACAGACACAACTATCTGAATAGTCACTCATTTTCCAAAACAATATCTTTTCCTCAAAGGTTGTGTCCCTCCATTTTCCATTCACACCCTTTTCATACATATTGAACCCAACAAGTGTTAGCACTATGAGTGTTTTCACTTTGCAGCATGTGAAGTCCACTGCTTCCTTGGTGGTGGTTCCCCCGACATTAGCTGAGCATTAGGCAGTGGAAACAAGCAGGAATGGGAAGCAACATGTCTGATCAAGGAAGAGGAGGGAACTCGAGTGGTCATCTTTTTACATCTGCACATTGATGCATCTTACATCACCATCCCTCTTCAACCATTGGTTGAAGCTCTACCTCTTTTTGAATCATTCCAAAAATATTTTTCTTCGTTGAAGTATTTGTGTAATCTACACATTAAAGCATCTTATTTCCGTCCCTGCCATCTTCAACCATAGGTTCAAGTTCTACTTCTTCAGGAATCACTCCAAGAATGCTTTCAATGATTCCATCTTTCGAGCAATCCTGTGCTTTGTGATGTTTTCATGAAGGATTTTAGCCTTGTGTAGCTCCACAATTGTAAGTTTTTTAAGAAGGCCAGCTTTCACGCTCTCTCTAAGCTCTTCGCATTCTTCTTTTGAAATCTCACCATGTGAAGCATATACAAGCAAGCATCACCGGCCATATTATATACTTGAAAAAACTTGATCCCTGTAATTTGCATAAGGATGAAGACGAATTAGACAACAAGGAGGAAAAATTGAATGAACAAGACATCGTTAATGACGTCCCAAATAGCAATGACAATTACTTTTATTTTGCTTAATCTAAATTTTATGCAGTGTTGCCAGCATTATTATTGATGTCGTTATTAATATTCTTTTTTTTTTTT
>NW_025873815.1:1058-3972 GCF_002878395.1 Capsicum annuum | reverse complement strand
AAAAAAATTGATCCACATAGAATCACTCTTACACTATATGAAAATATGTAAATGTAACAACCATATGAATCGCCAGAACACCACATGTATCACCAATTAAATATCAGAATATGTATCAAATATTCAATTTTAAAAAAATGTATCACCCAATAATAGCATATGAATCACCAATAAATTAAAAGTGTAACAACCATATGAATTGCCAGAACACCATATGTATCACTAATTAAATTTCAGAATATGTATCAAACATTCAGTGTGAAAAAAATGTATCACCTAATAATAACATATGAATCATCAATTAATTGAAATAATAACTGTAACAACCATATCAATCAACAGAACACCATATGTATCACTCATTAGCATATGAATCACCCATTAAAAATATAAAAAAGGTATAAATCGTATGAATCACCATAAAATTCATATATTGATAACATATATATCATCCATATGAATCCCTATTAAATTATAAACATATATGTATCAATCGATTCTTTTATGTTTACCATCTATATGTATCACTTGTGATAATAATACATGCTCCAACGGGGATTTGGGGATATGTTCTATTTTCTTCTGATCGTCCATTTGCATGTCGGAATCTTGATTTTTATCAGCAAAAGATTGTCTTAAAATCCTTAATTTTTTATGATCATTACGCTGCTTTGACCGATTTTCATTAAAACCTAACTCGGCGTAATCAAAGTTGCCCGGAGTAAAACCCAGAACTTGATTACTAGCAGAAACACATTTTTGTGTTTCAATTTGAAAAATCCCCAAGTTGAATGGGGTGAATCTTCATTAGCCATTGAAGATCAAACAAATTAACATAAAAGAATTTAAAGCATATATGAATATTTACTTGTCTTGTTAAAAACTAACTTCAAACCCACATAAACAAACAACTAACCTCTTTGAAGTAATTGACAAATTTTGAAATTTAATGATGAAAGATTATAGTTTGAATCAATTGAAGTAGTGGAGAAGGAAGTTAACTCAAAATCTGCTAATATGGGAGAGATTTTAGGGGAGGAATTTGTGGGAATAAAAATGGATGCATAAAAGGATGAGAGAGAAATGGCGTTAATGGAGGAGAGAAAATAGGGTGTGAAATTTAAGCAACAAGATGCGAAAAGGGATTTTATGTAATTTTTAAAATAGTAAAGAATATTTGGTAATATGGTACCTTAAGTTTGAGATTTGTTATTTAGTAATATGGTACCTTAAGTTTGAGATTTGTGTAATTTATCCATAAATTTAACCCAATAAAATTTATTTGTCTACAGTGATCTCCTCCATATTACATCTTTTTAGAGAGTTCATGTCCCTTTTTTTTCACAAATTACTAAATGATACACCAAATTGAGACATGAAATGTTGTAAATCACCATCCCTTTTTATGGAGTAAATCATTATTAAGTAGTGTAACGTGTATCTTATTTCTTATTGTATTTATAGTGTCGATGTCATAATAAAACTGAATATCGTTAAAGTGAATCCAATCTAAAGCTAGACAATCAATTTATGAAAAACATAATATTTTCTCAGCTCAAAACAAATTCATCTCCTTTTTTTGAAACTTGTGATATATCTACAGCTTACTCGATGAGTAAAGCAGTTGGCATCACTTGTGTTTTTCGATGTTCTGACAATTTTTAATGTCAACAAAATATCTTTTTAATGCAGTGGAATGTGTTGGTAATAATTAGAGTGTTACACCACGATGACAATTGTAACCATTAGAGTGTTACTCAAACTCCTCTTTGAGGCCCTTAATCATTTTCTGCCTAAATTATAATAGGAATAATCCAAGGTCGATTGAAGTGATTTAGAAACAGTTTTCTTCTTGTGTTAAAACCTTATTTTCCCTCCTTGGGCCAATTATTTCACTAAAAAATTACACAAATACACAACTTATGTTTTCAATATTACAAAAACTCTCAATTCCCTAAACATATTACAAAAATTTCATATATACACAGAATAATATGTGTATGTCGACTATGTTATGTATATTAATAGGGAGAGAGAATAAAGCAATTAAATAAGTGGAAGAAAGTATAATTACTTTTAAAAGGTTGATATTTATATTATTTATACTTATTTCATTCCTATACAAGAGATCATTCCTTTATGCTATGGGTTTCGTCCAGCAAAGTCTTATCTTATTATATGGGCTCAGGTAGATAATGGACACCCGGCCCCAAGAAGAGAATAAGAGAGACTAATAATAAGTGGCGGAGGAAACAATTTTGGAGCGACACAATTTATAGCCTGTTTGGCTAAACTTTTAAAATCAAGGGAAAAGAACATGATATGATCATTTTAAAAAAAATGGCCCACATTTAAAAAGGTGGACATGCTGTAGTCAGTCGGCTAAAGTAATTCCCCTTTTTAGTCATTTGGTCCAATTGGGCACATGCAGTCTCTATACTTAATTGATACACTTTTATACCACATTGATACACTTTTATACTATATTGATACACTTTTATACTATATTGATACACTTTTTAAATAAAAGAAAGAAAATTCTATGCAAGCACATACAGTCTCTGTACCCAATTGATACTCTTTTATACCATATTAATACACTTCTATACTACATTGATACACTTACATTGTCCATATACTCAATTGATACTCTCTTATACCAAATTGATACATTTTTAGAATGCATGTAAAGATTATATAGAGTCGTATAAAATATGTATCTAAATAATAATTGTAGTTAAACAATGTATAGAATGTGTATAAAAATGCTATAAGTATTATATAGAATATGTATATGTATAGAAACCGTATCGTTATTATATATAAATATATATCTTTAACAATTGTATTATATTAAAAGTATATGATATTGTATTTTATTGTATAAATAAGCAAAACTAAACAAAACAAATAG
>NW_025873815.1:0-958 GCF_002878395.1 Capsicum annuum | reverse complement strand
TATTATATAGAATATGTATATGTATAGAAACCGTATCGTTATTATATATAAATATATATCTTTAACAATTGTATTATATTAAAAGTATATGATATTGTATTTTATTGTATAAATAAGTAAAACTAAACAAAACAATTAGTATGTTATTTTAATAATGTTGATGAATATAAAATAATTTGGATATGTTTTAAAAGCATGTCATTTTTTTTATTTAATAAATATTTAAAGATATTATTTTACTTTTATTTTTTAAATTTCGTACTCAATCAAAATATGTTACATAATACTGGAAGGACGAAATATTGGATAGCCGGTTAATATGACGGAGAAGTACCAAGTCCAAATCCAAGTCAAAAAAACACACACACATTTGACATTATTAACACATTCCTAAATGGAGTTGCAGTCTCACGAGTGGACCAATTCCTAATCCTAGTAAAATTTGGAGTGTGCAACCAACGCGTATAATATTGAAACAAAATCAAAAATATTCAAACTATAAAAAAGGGTGTGGCCATCCCTTAATGGCTATTTATTGGGTTTTAAAATTTAGATGCTAGTTTTGGAGTGTGCAACCAACGCGTATAATATTGAAACAAAATAAAAAATATTCAAACTATAAATAAAGGTGTGGCCATCCCTTAATAGTTATTTATTGGGTTTTTAAATTTAGATGCTAGTTTTGTGAAATTATTTTAGTTTTAGGTGTTATTTTTGTCCTTTCTCCATAAAATCAACTTATTTTGAGAAATGCTTTTTTCATAAATGTTTTCCAAAAAAGTAATTTTTGTGAAAAATAATTTATGTTTGACTAATAAATTTAAAAAGACTTTTGAGCATCAATTGGTGTTTGACCAAACGTTTAAAAGTGTTTTAAGTGTATTTTTCTCAAAAGAAAAATGCTAAATGGCCATAACTATTTAGCCCAAAAATGATCATAAAATGTACAAAGACTATA
>NW_025873814.1:0-3867 GCF_002878395.1 Capsicum annuum | reverse complement strand
TCTGGTGATGGTGGTTGTTAGTATTTTTTTGGCTATTGTAAGTACTTATGGTTTTGTAAAATCAAACTTCAACTAGTCGTTATTTATGTATTTTGACAGTCGGTGTTTTAAGTGATGTGTTATGATTTCATAGCACTTTCAACGCTTAAAACGATAAAACTATGCAAGTCATTTAGGTCTTTTTGTTAGATATGATGTGTTTTGGGTTATGTTTTGCAGAAAACCAAATTTTGGAGCTAATCTAGGGAAAAAGAGTGAAAGTTGAAGATTTGAACCATTTACGTGGGCACCTACGACCCATAGGTACTGCTAACTGGGCGTAGGTGCCAAAGTATGTGTCAGAGAAGCTGAGAAACAGAGAATATAAAGCTGAAAATTGGACCCTGCTACCTACGGAGGGCACCTACGACCCGTAGGTGCCACCTACAGCCCGTAGGTGGCTCAGTAAGTGGCCACCGATTTTAATTTTCCTTCTTTATTTTGTATTAGTTTCCTAAGATTTCCATGTACTCTATATATACTCTTAAGATGTTTTTAGTTAGGTTATGCACTCTTAATACTTACAAACATATATTTGATTTCGAGATTCGATTTGATCTTGGGATTACTTTGTTCTTGATTTTGATTGATTATTCAATTTGAAACTGTAACACCCCGATTTGCTGAACTGGAATGCTACACAGTGCTCATGACCTCGAGGGACCACAAGCTAACCCATGACTGATATCTGTACCTATATACTGCAAATCATGATATAATAATGCGAAATACATGGAACTGTAAGGCCATAAGGTTCAACTGAATGCAATCATGTGGGTGAAAAAACCCAAAACAACTCAATCTGAACGTAAATCTGAACATAAATCTGAAAGCCTCTAAACTATTTGAATAAGGAGTTAAGGAACATGTCTCCAACTAACTCCATAAAACTGAACTGAAGAAATAAGTAAATGAATCAAATCATATTGTCCTCGAATCAATGAGGACTCACTATGTCTCTGCGACTGGAATGCTACCTCTACTGCTGGGCTGGAGCTCGTGTCTCGGAACCTATGGTGTAACATAAAAAGAAATCACCATAGCGCAAATGTGTCAGTACAATTGGAGTACTGAGTATACGAGGAAGGTAGGCTGAACATAAAGGGTTTCATGCATAAACAACACTGACTAACTAATATGAATGTGGGAGTGCAAACACACATATATAGAAACTGGGACCGTGAATACGTGATAGCATGACCTGTAAGCTAATACATGGTTTACTGATAACTGTCATGACTAATACTGAAACTGATAACATGGATGACTGTATCTGACAGTCCTGTATATACTGAAATTTGAAAAACGCCCTGAGTTCTTTTACTGAGACTGATACTGAAATTGTGGGAAGTAGTGTTTAACCGACACACCACATGTATGCCATTATGGCTAAGCTGGGGTCCAATCTCTGCCCCGACTGGAGGGGTGTCAATACCGTGCCACGGGTAAGGACAGCCTGTGAGTGACCCTTATCTGGCGGGTACTCAATGATAATGGTGGGAACCCTAAACTGGTGGATTAAGCCACCTCATCAACCCTAATCTGATGGGTTAAGATATCTCAACCTACGCTGGCTACGTAGTTATGGAACACAAGGATTGCTACTAAGAATCACACCCTGAACTGGCGGGTGAGTTCCCATCCTTGGGTTCACTCGGTGCTAACCTCTACTCCTATCTAGAGGGACTGAACAGAATAACTGAATATGCATGACTTAATCTTACTGGATTCCGTTGACTGGTGGAATGTTACTGATATCTGACAACTGACTAAGATCATGAGGTTTTCCTGAGTCACATGACTGACTGAAGTCTATGGAATCATAGCTTGAGTTCGGATATCGTGAAACATGACATGGATCTAGGCACACAGCTATAGTTTTCGGGTACAAGTACCCCCAGAACTCGATGGAAGGAAACTGACACACATGACTGACTTAATCATAAGAATAGAGTCCATAATTTATAATATCATAAGTAGGGACCTCATACTAAGCATGGTTATCAACAATGTATTGCATGAAAAGGATTTCATATCACATGGAAGTACTTGCACAATCTTAATATCATGTTCGTTGCATAATCATATTGGCAATATATACTAATAGCATAGAAGTTCATATGGATTGTATGGTTATCATACATCTTGTTCATAAGTAAGATTTGCAAGTAAACATAGAATAATCTCATAAGAATAGTTCATGAGTATTCTAACAACATTTACAAGGCACATTAACAACATAGAAGTCATTGGAACGTAAGGGCATACCATGAATCCTTCACTTAGTCACAATTTAGCTATATTACATGATTTCTCGTTCCTTAGGCATTTTATCAAACACCTTACATGCACATCTTAAGCATAGGTGAAATCATCAAATTTTACATCATGAACAACCAAATTTACATGTTTCCAACTCATATGATATCATGAATTCACAAAAATATATAAAGATTTCATCTTGGAAATCACCCAATATCAACAACATGATTATCAATACCCAACAATATAGAAATCATACTTTATAATGAAAAAGAGGAAAACAATCAAGCATCAACATGGGTATGATCATATCACTACAATCAACCAAGCTTTTGTATTTTAAAGATTGATTCTTGAACTCCACGGACGAAAGGAATCCGTGGATGAACACTACGCATACCTTAGAAGGAAGATTCTTGATGATTGACGGAGGAATTTCCTTGAAATCGGATCTTCAAGCTTAATTATGCAACCTTAGTTGGTTTTCTTCTTTTTTACTCTTGGATGATGAGCTTTGAGATGAAAATAGGGTTGCAGTATGTTTAGAAGATATATATTTCGTAGGGTTAAGTTTAAGGACGTGTAAGGAGTATTTAAAGACTTAATTACCTTTAAAATAACTCAAAACGGAGTGTTTTTGACACCTGGAATTGACTTAGGTGGCCCCCAAGTGATCGCCTATGCTTGGTTTGGGCGGCGCCTAATCAATCGCCCATGCTTGGGTTAGGCGGCGCCTAACCAATCGCCTATGCTTAGTGTCTCACACAAAAATGGGCATAACTTTTTGCTTGGGTATTGGATTAAGGCAAAATTGGTATTGTTGGAAAGCTAATTCGATTCTATACAATTTAGTGGGTCTAAATCAGCCAAAATACCACATTATTATCGATTTATACTCATTCAATGATGACCCTTTCCCAATCGAACACTAAAACTTGATGGATTCAAAAACTCTTAGCTTGTATTACCTTAAGTGACTCACATGAACATACTTAATATATCATAAGCTATCCTATAACTAGGATATTCATTGTAAGTATGTACTTATATATGAATCACAGGATAGGAGATTTCATATGTAGGAATACTTATTCACTTCCTAGCTTAGAAATATGTGGGGTATTACAATATCTCCCCCTTGGGAACATTCGTTCTCGAATAAGAATTTACTGAGAAGGTATACAAGACTATAAAACCTGAACTGAACATAAAGAACTACAACTTGATCTCATGACTGACATGCTAAACATACTGAACTCGTGCATATCTGATACACGAACAACTGACACATGAATGCATGACTGAGTATGAAACAGTTAATAGGTACCAATTTTATACTGGAAACATAAATGTGAAACTGAATAAGATTAAGGAGAACTGTTACCTTGAGCTTGATCTGAATTGGCGGGGAAGAGGTGAGGATACTTAGTACGTATATCTGCTTCTGCTTCCCAAGTAGTTACCTCATGAGACTTATTTTACCAAAGAACCTTGACTAGAGGGAATTCTTTGTTCCTCAATCTATGAGTCTGATAATCTAAGATTTTGACTGGAATCTCTTCATAA
>NW_025873813.1:0-8547 GCF_002878395.1 Capsicum annuum | reverse complement strand
TTGTCGATCAATGATAGCCACAGGTTCCTCCTCATAGGTTAAGTTCTTATCAAGTTGCAAGGTTGGTACTTCAAGTATGCGCTAAGAATCTGATATACACTTCCTTAGCATAGAGACATGAAACACTGGATGGACAAAAGACATCTCAGGAGAGAGTGCCACTTGATACGCCACTCCTCCTATACGCTCAGGTATATCATAAGGTCCTACATACCCCAGCTTAATTTACCTCTTTTTCCAAATTGCATCACACCTTTCATAGAAGAGACTTGTAGAAAAACCTTATCCCTAACTGCAAATACCAAATCTCTTCTTCTCCTATCATCATACGACTTTTGTCTGCTTTGAGCTGTGAGTAACCTCTGTCTAATCAATTGGACCTTGTCCATAGCATCCTGTACCAAGTCTGGTCCTAAAACCTTAGCCTCTCCAACTTCAAACCACCTGATAGGAGAACAACATCATCTACCATACAAGGCTTCATATAGAGCCATCTGAATGTTTGACTAAAAACTATTATTGTAAGCGAATTCAGCTAATGGTAAGTAAGTATCCCAACTACCTCCAGAATCAAGAATGCAGGCTCTCAACATATCCTCTAAAATTTGTATAGTACGTTCAGACTGTTCGTCCGTATGTGGATGAAATCTAGTACTAAGATCTACTCGGGTACCCAATGCTTCTTGGAAATATCTCTAAAAGCATGAAGTGAACTGTGATCCTCTGTCAGAAATGATAGATAATGGAACTCCATAAAGTCAGACAATTTTATTCATAAATAATTGAGCATATTTCACTCCTCTATATGTAGTCTTTACTGGCATGAAGTGAGCAGACTTAGTAAGCCGATCTACAATTACCCATACCAAGTCATGGCCTTTAATGGTTCACGGAAGTCCGATTACAAAATCCATGGTAACTCTTTCCCATTTCTAATCTGGAATCCTAATCTCTTGCAATAATCCTGTTGGGTACACATAATCGATTACCCACTCAATCGTCTTAACCCATAATCGTCTTACTTTGACCAGCTAAGACCTCATCTCGATATTTACACAACTGCATATCCATAAACTGAATGGTCTTTATGCGCTCTATCAAAGAAGATTTAGCTTGAACACAAGCCAACAATACCCCTGACCTTTTAACACCAAAACTGACACCTTTGCCTTCAAGTTTCTGCACATCTTTTGCCAACTGCCTCTTTCCAAGAGCTATATGCGCCAAACTACCCATAGTCCTGCTCAAAGCATCAACCATAACATTAGCATTTCCTGGATGATACAAGATAGCACAATCATAATCTTTGAGTAATTCCATCCATCAACGCTGCCAAAGATTTAGATCTCACTGCTGAAAAATGTACTTTAAACTCTTATGATCGGTATAAATCTCACAAATTTTGCCGTATAAGTAATGCCTCCAAATCTTAAGTGCAAAAACCACAGCGGCCATCTCCAAATCATGTGTAGGATAGTTCAGCTCGTGCTTCTTCAACTGCCTCAAAGCATAAGCAATAACATGATCATGTTGCATGAGAACACATCCTAATCCAACCCTCGAAGCATCACAAAATACCTTGAATCCTCCAGAGCCTGATGGTAAGGCTAATACCAGTACAGTGGTCAAACATATTTTGAGTTTTTGGAAGCTCTGCTCACATTCTTCTATCCACTGGAACTTTACGTCTTTCTGTGTTAACCTAGTTAATGGAGCTATAATTTTAGAGAAATCCTGCAAAAAATGCCTATAGTAACTAGCCAAACCTATAAAGCTGCGAATCTATCTGGGTGAAGTAGTCCTAGGCCATTTTTACACTGCTTTTGTCTTTTTAGAATCCACCGTGATACCTTTTTTAAAGACAACATACCCTAAAAAGGATACAGAGTCGAGCCAAAATTCACATTTTGAGAGTTTAGCATAAAGCTTATGTTCCCACAATGTCTGCAATATAGTCACCAGATGATTCTCATGTTCTTATAGGCTATGAGAATATATCAGATTATCATCAATAAATACTATCATAAATTTGTCCAAATACAACCTAAACACCCTATTCATCAACGCCATGAATGTAGCAGGAGCATTGGTTAACCAGAAAGGCATCACAAGGAACTCATAATGCCCATATCAAGTTTTAAAAGCTGTCTTGGATATATCTCTCCCTGATTCTAAGCTGATGATAACCAGACCAAAGATCAATCTTTGAAAAATGGACAATCCCTTGTAACTGATCAAATAGGTCCTCTATACGACACAACAAATACTTGTTACGTATTTTTACCTTATTTAGCTGCCTGTAGTCAATACACATCCTTAGAGATCCATCTTTCTTCTTTACAAACAAAACTAGTGCACCCCATGGAGATATACTCGATCTGATGAAACTCTTATCTAATAAGTCTTGCAACTGTTGTTTGAGCTCCTTCAATTCTGCTGGTGCCATACAATATAGAGGTATAGATATTGGCATAGTGTCAGGTGCCAATTGAATACCGAAGTCTATCTCTCGTACTGGAGGTAATCTTGGCAACTCCTCAAGAAATACATTAGAAAATTCCTTCACCATAGGTAGCTCCTCCAAACTAAGGACTCCCTCCCCAACATCACTTATCATAGCCAATAAACCCATGCAACCTTTCTACAATAGTCGTTGGGTCTTCATAAAAGATATAACTTTACTAACCTCTGAAACTTGACCCCTTTCCAATACAAAACTAGATTTGTTGGGTATCTCAAATCTAACTATCTTTGCATGACAACCTACGGTAGCATAGCAAGGAGATAACCAATCCATGCCCATCAACATATCAAATTCAATCATATCAAGTAAAATCAAGTCAGCAAGGGTATCCTTACCTTCCACTATAATCTCGCAATCACGATACACATATTTAACTAATAAGAAATCTCCTATGGGAGTGGCGATAAGAAAAGGACAATCTAACATCTCAGTATGTCTATCAAATCTCACAACAAGATATAAGGACACATAAGAGTGGGTAGAACCTGAATCAATCAAAGAATATGCATCAAAAGAACAAATGGAAAGAATACCTGTAACTACTGCATTCGAGGCCTGAACATCCTGTCTAGTAAGTGCAAAGACTCTTGGTTGGCCTCTACCAGCATTTCCTTGTGCCTAATTTCTAACAACTCATTCTCCATTATCTCGACCTCTATTTCCCATACCTATAGGATTACGAGTAGCCTAACTTGGTGCAGCTACCTGACTAGAACCTTGACTAGCATTTCTCTGAAATTAAGGGCAATCCTTGATGTGATGACCTAACTGTCCATATAAAAAACACTCTTCAGTCAAAATATGATACTGACCCATACATGATTTGACACAAGTCTGGTAGGATGGAGTAGTGACATACATCTAGACCAAACTACGATATCCCTAAGATGTTGAAGACCCCTGGGTACCCTGTCTAGAAGGTGGCTTATACGCAGACTGTGAAACCAAATCTATCCCTGTCTGATGGCCTTGATGCTTTTCCTTATTTTTTGCTCTCCGATTTGCACTTAAGTCACCACTGAAAGATCCACTCATCTTAGCCTTCTTATGAACCTCATAAGCTGCTCGCTATACACGAACCTTCTCCTCATCATTCTAGCAAGATCTATTATCTCATAATAGGTCAAGACTTTCATCTGTGGGGCCACTGCATTATAAAGATGATCAACCAGCCCATTTAAAACCTCTAGACTCGAGCTGCTTTCGTGGACACCAAGTATGGAGCATATCTAGCCAGCTTGCAAAACATAGTATTATAGGTCGACACATCCATATCTGGAGTCTGAACCAATCTCTCAAACTGAGCTGTATATTTTTGTTTCTGACTTTCAGGAAGAAGGGTATCTATGAAGAACTTAGTGAACTCATCCCATGTCAGAGGTGCTGCTCCTGTAGGCCTTCCTAGCAATAAATTTTCATACCAAGTGTTAGTCATGTCCTCCAACTTATACGACGCAATCTCCACAGCCCTCTCACTAGAACACCCTAACACACATAATGCCTTGAATGTACCATCCAAAAAACTCTGAGGATCAGCTAAACTGTTTGAACCTGTGAATTTTGGTGACTTCAAATTTAGGAACTCCTACAAAGAAACCTCCTTGTTTCTAAAGTTGTAAGTCTAAATAGGTGCCTAGAACTATGCAAAATTGCATTCACCACCCCTCTCCTGTCTATCTAGTCGGTCGGCCAAGCCATTTATGGATCTTAGTATGGAAGCAAGTACCTCAACAGTACTACCCTCATGAGATGGTGGAGGTGGACTATCATTCCTTTCAGGAGTAGGCTCTCTTGAACTTCTTAGAGTGGTAGTGCTATTCTCTGCGGTATCACGACTACCCCTACTTCAGCCCCTTTAAGGGGATCCACCTCTTCCCCTACCAATAGATGCTCTACGAACCATCTGATTAACAAAATAAGATAGTTAGATTTATCTAATTGATGTTAAGCGTCACACATGTATGAAAGAATAAGAAAAAAGATCAATACACATCCTATCATGTTCTCGCAGAATTACGATTATAGAAATGGTCGGCAACATAACCATATTTGAGATTCTACTACTATCGTGTGCTCCATAGTTACTAAATTAACCTAACTTAGATCTGATACCAACTTTATCATGACCCAAAATAGGATCATGACCAGCACTAAGGAGTTTAGGACTCCAAACCAAGCCTCGTCAAAATTCTACAAAAAATTGGGCAGAGTTTTCTTTGTTTTTAGGCTTATCAAGAAAATTTCCTAACTCAATTCAATAACACCACAACTAACACATCAATCACACCAACACAATCCATCACAAACCATCAATAATGTACCAACACCACTAATATCAATATGAAATCCATCTCCAAAATAAAGGAAAGTCAATTACTCCACAAATTCAAAATAATGAAAGAATACTCAAAACTCTAAAGACATGACTATGGAGCAAACTAAGAGTTTTTAAGAAAAAGAAACATAACGAATAAATAAAATATAGTCCACGCGAACAGGGCTCACCAGGAATATGCTACTCAAATCCTCTAGCCAACGAGATCCTCATTGTCACTTGCATTCTCTGAAAAATAATAGCAATGAGTGAGATGCTAGGTCAGTGACTAATAACACTTAACCATAACCATTTTAATGGGAACAATCCAGAAAACATCATGAAATAAATGCTCTTTCAGAAAATAGTAACAATAAATAGTATCATTGTTTCATGTAAGCAAAGTGAACCAATGGTTTAGTAATAAACTCATAGAGCATCGTATCATATCAAATATTAAATATTTGGGAGGTTTCCAAGAATGAATCATGTAATCAGTGTGACATTATTCTTTATTAAGAATAACCCATAACAGTGGATCCTTCATAAAGGAGTCCCATATCATATTAGTAACAATATGCTAGTTCTACCTTCCCACTAGCGAGGGATATAACATTCATCAGTAAATACAAGGTGCACCAGGTCTAGCGATCCCACCATTAGCTACGGGATTCAATCAATGTCTACTCCCAATAATAAATTCTTTGAAAACAATAGGATATTCGTATGAAAACATCTTTCAGAAGTGAACATAACTTTAAAATTCATATAAATAATAATACATGTGAACTTGAATAAAACATATATCAAAAATGCTTCATCTTATGAATGTAAAAAATATTCATCGTAATCATATCATATCTCAAATAACCATTTCAATATCATATCAAATAAATGACTTGGACCACATGTAATTTCAAAGCATTTCGTAACTCATTATTTCATCAAAATCAAGTATAAAATATGCAAGTTAACAAACATAGATTATGGTAAGATTACTGCTCACAGTACAATTGTTGGAATACCAACTTGTCACCTCGAACAATTGATAGGAATCCCTTCGATTGAATCTTAAACCCGGAAGAATTTTCCAATCAACCTTAAACCTTTTTTTTTTTTTTTTAAACTGAATGAACAATTGATTTTTTTTCCATTTCAGCGTGATTGACAGATTAGTTACAGCCTTAGTTGCTCCTAACCTTTGCCTTCTTAATACTATGATGGCAAAAGCCCTTTTTGTTAATATATAATATATTGTTTTTCCCAATTCAATTTGAATTGGATATGGGCTACGACCTTAACTCTTCTAATTTTTTTCCTTTTTCTTATTAATATGGGCTTTAGTCCAAATCTCTTATAAAATATTTTTTTTCAATTACAATTACTCACTAATTATAATTTGGGGTATTACAGTTATAGCCTATAATTTCGAGGGTGGGTTTAAGATCCAAGCATATCGTGGGCTAAAAATTGACCAGGGCATGCCAGGGAGGCTGAAGAGCATCCTAGTATGATCTATTTGGGTAGAAGGGCCTATTTGGGTTATGAAACAGGTGAAACAGTGCAATTGAAGCATTTTTAGGTCAAATCAGTGTACTATAACCTATAGTTCTAGGGGTGGGCCTAGGATTCGGGTGCGCCGTGTGTCAAAAATCAACCCTGGCATGCCAGAGAGGCTGGGGAATATCCTAGTGTGGCTCGTTTAGGTGGGTAGGCCTATTTGAGTGGTAAAACGGGCAAAATGGTGCAAAAAGGGCATTTTTGAGCCAAATTAGTTTGCTATAGTCGACGATTCCAGGGGTGGGCCTGGGGTTCGAGTATGATGTGGGTTGAAAATTGACCATGGTAGGACAGGAAGGCTGGGGATCATCCTAGTATGGTCCATTTGGGTGGGCGAGGCTATTTGGGTGGTCAAATGGGAAAAACAGTTTAAATAGGGCATTTTCGAGCCAAATTGGTATGTTATAACCCACGATTTTAAGGGTGGGCCCAGGGTCTGGGCATGCTGTAGGCTAAAAATCAATTGGAGCATGCCAAGTAGGATGTGGAGTGTCCTAGTGTGGTTTATTTTGGTGGCCGGGGCCATTTGGGTGGTCAAACGGATGAAACGAGACATTTTTGGGCCAAATTGGTGTGCTACAACCCACGATTCTGGGGGTGGGCTCAGGGTCTAAGTATGCTGAGGGCCAAAAATTAACCAGGGCATTCCAGAGAGGCTGGAGATTGGGATAGTCTAGGTTTTTTCAATTGACGTATCCATTTGGACGGTTAAATGAGTAAAACAACACTAACGAGGGTATTTTGGGCCAAATTAGTGTGCTATACCCCATGGTTCCGAGAGTGGGCCTGGGGTATGGCGTGTTCTTAACTAAAAATTTATTGGGGTATGCTAGGGAGGATGGGAAGCATCCTAGTTTGATCCGTTTGGGTGGGTGAGGCTAATTGGATAGTTAGACAGGCAAAATGGTGTAAGTGAGGCATTTTTGGACCAAATCGGTGAGCTATTTCCCATAATTCTGGGTGTGGGCCCAGGTTCTGGGAGTGCCATGGGCCAAAAATCGATTGGGGCGTGCTATGGAGGCTGGAAAACATGCTAGTATGGTTTGTTTAGGTGGGCGAGGTCTATTTTGGTGGTCAAATGGCAAAAATAGTTCAAACGGGGCATTTTTGTTCCAAAATGGTGTGCTATAGCCCATGGTTCTGGGGGTAGGCTCGGGTTCTGGGCGTATCATAGGCCGAAGATCGACCAAGGCATGCTAGGGAGCTTGAGGAGCGTCCTAGTGTGGTTTGTGTGGGTAGGAGGGGCTATTTGTGTGGTCAAACGAGCAAAATAGTGTAAATAGGGCATTTTCGAGCCAAATTAGTGTGCTATAGCCCACGGTTCTAGGGGTGGGATAGGGGTTCAGGCATGTCGTGGGTAAAAAATTGATTGGGGCATGCCAGAGAGGCTGAGGAGCATCCTGGTGTGGGTTTTTTGGGTCGGCGGGTCCATTTGGGTGGTCAAGCGGTCGAAATGGTATAAACAAGGATATTTTTAGAAAAATTAGTATTCTATAGCCCACGGTTCTGGGGGTGTACCCAGGGTCCAGGCGTGTAGTAGGTCAAAATTTTCTGGGGCGTTCCAAAGAGGCTGAGAAGTGTCCTAGTGTGGTCTGTTAGGGGGTGAGGCCATTTGGGTGGTCAAATGAGCAAAACATTACAAACTGGGTATTTTTGGGCCAAATCTGTGTGCTATAGCCTACGGTTCTAGGGGTGGGCAAGGCGTCCGGGCATGTCGGGGCCGAAAATCGTTTGGGGCATGCCAGGGAGGCTGTGGGTTGTTTGGGTGGGCAGGGCATTTTCATAGTAAAATAGGAAAAATAGTGCAAATGATGCATTTTCGGGATAAATCAAAGTGTTATAGCCCATGGTTCCGGGGGTGGACCCAGGGTTTGGGTGTGTCATGGGTCAAAAATTGATTGGAGCATCCCATAGAGGCTAGAAAGAATCCTAGTATGGTCCCTTTAGGTGGACACGACAATTTGGGTGGCAAAACGGGTGAAACAGTAAAAATGTGGCATTTTCAAGCCAAATTATGTGCTATAGCCCACAGTTTCGGGGATGGGCTCAGGGCATGCCAGGGAGGTCGGGGAGCATCCTAGTGTGGTCTGTTTAGGTTGGCAAGTCTATTTGGGTGGTCAAACGGGAGAAATAGTGCAAATAAAGCATT